>NC_091228.1:12357883-12421339 GCF_040958095.1 Procambarus clarkii
CACACCGTTCCTCTCTCACCCCCACACCGTTCCTCTCTCACCCCACACTGTTGCCTGTCTCCACCCCCCCCTTACCGTTCCTGTCTCCACACACCGTCCTGTCTCCCCTCACACACGTTCCTGTCTCATCCACACACCGTTCGTCTCCCTTACACCGTTCCTTTCTCCCCCCACACACCGTTCCTGTCTCTCCCCCACACACGTTCGTCTCCCCTTACACCGTTCCTGTCTCCCCCACACACCGTTCCTGTCTCTCCCCCTCACACCGTTCGTCTCCCCTTACACCGTTCCTGTCTCCCCCCACACACCATTCCTGTCTCCCCTAAACACCGTTCCTGTCTCCCCCACCTCTCACGTGTTCATCTAGATATCTTTAGCCTTATTTCTTACTAGAGGGAACTTTGATTAAAAAAGATGACTAAACAATAGCCAAGTTTATTCTTCTACACACAGAAATTTATTAACAAATTATTTCAATTTCCATCAATTGATCTTTAACACTTTGACATTCTATTATTTAATACAATATTGACCAAATTAAAAGGGGGGGGGGGGGGATCACCCACTCCATACACGCCCAAACCATACATAGCTAAATGGTTCCGACTCCACTAGCTAGTCAACACTACTACACCCAATAAAGACAATGCATTACTGACACTCATACCTCACTAACAAGTTCACCCAGGGGTGGGTGATGACAAATTTACCCGCCCGGATGTAGGAGCTGGTTGGATGTACTCTCCCTTGCAAAGGTTCCACTCTCACTGCTCAACACACCTCTTTGGCCAAGCCAGGAGTGAGTATTCTCCCAAGTCTCCACAACGGGCTCTTTGATAAGTACTGCCATGTCAGCGGATTGAAGCTAGTCAACACCTCACCTCATACCATCTCGCACCACCCCAACATGCACATACGCATATATACACACACCCACCCACAATTACAACTCACAATTATACATGAAAGAGTGCAAAATACTTGCACTGTTACACCCACACACCGTTCCTTTCTCCCGCAGACACCGTTCCTGTCTCTCCCACATACACCGTTCCTGTCTCCCCCACACACCGTTTCTGTCTCCCCCACATAAACCGTTCCGTTCTCCCTCAAACACCGTTCCTGTCTCTTCCCCCACACACCGTTTCTGTCTCCCCCACATACACCGTTCCTGTCTCCCCCACACACCGTTTCTGTCTCCCCCACATAAACCGTTCCTGTCTCCCTCAAACAGCGTTCCTGTCTCTTCCCCACACACCGTTCCTGTCTTCCCTACACACAGTTTCTGTCCTCCACACACAGTTCCTGTCTCCCCCACACACCGTTCCTGTCTCCCCCACACACCGTTCCTGTCTCCCCCACACACCGTTCCTGTCTCCCCCACACCCCGTTCCTGTCTCCCCACACACCGTTCCTGTCTCCCCCACACCCGTTCCTGTCTCCCGCACACACTGTTCTTGTCTCCCCCATACACTGTTCCTGTCTCTTCCCCAACACACTGTTCCTGTCTTCCCCACACACACCGTTCCTGTCTCCCACACACTCTGTTTCTGTCTCCCCACACACACACCGTTCCTGTCTCCCCCACACAGTTCCTGTCTCTCCCACACACACCGTTTCAGTCTTTTCTCACCACACACCTTTCCTGTCTCTCCTACACATACCGTTCCTGTCTTTCCCCGGGGCCTCGTAGCCTGGTGAGGGGCCTCGTAGCCTGGTGGATAGCGCGCAGGATTCGTAATTCTGTGCCGCGGGTTCGATTCCCGCACGAGGCAGAAACAAATGGGCAAAAGTTTCTTTCACCCTGAATGCCCTGTTACCTAGCAGTAAATAGGTACCTGGGAGTTAGTCAGCTGGCTTCCTGGGGGTGGAGGCCTGGTCGAGGACCGGGCCGCGGGGACACTAAAGCCCCGAAATCATCTCAAGATAACCTCAAGATAACCACACACCGTTCCTGTCTCTCTACACACACCGTTTCTCTCTCCCCCACACACCGTTCCTGTGTCCCCCCACACATCGTTTCTGTCTTTCCCCACCACTCACTGTTCGTGTCTCTTCCCGCACACACCGTTCCTGTCTCCCCCCCACACACCGTTCCTGTCTCCCCCACACACACCGTTCCTGTCTCCCCCACATACACCGTTCCTGTCTTCCCCACACAGTTCCTGTCTCTCCCATACACACCGTTTCAGTCTTTCCCCACCACACACCGTTCCTGTCTCTCCTACACACACCGTTCCTGTCTTTCCCCACCACACACCGTTCCTCTCTCCCACACACACCGTTCCTGTGTCCTCCCACACACCGTTCCTGTCTTTCCCCACCACTCACTGTTCGTGTCTCTTCCCCCACACACCGTTCCTGTCTCTCCCACACACACCGTTCCTGTCTTTCCCCACAACACACCGTTCCTGTCTCCCCCACACACCGTTCCTGTCTCTCCCACACACACCGTTCCTGTCTCCCCCACACACCGTTCCTGTCTCTCATCCACACACCGTTCCAGTCTCCCCCAACACCGTTCCAGTCTCCCCCAACACCGTTCCTGTCTCTCCCACACACACTGTTCCTGTCTTCCCCCACCATACACCGTTCCTGTCTCCCCCACATACACCGTTCCTGTCTCCCCCAACACCGTTCCTGTCTTTCCCCACACACCGTTCCTGTCTCTCCCACACACACCGTTCCTCTCTCCCCCACACATAGTTCCTTTCTCCCCCCACACACCGTTTGTGTCTCTCCCACACACACCGTTCCTCTCTTCCTCACACACCTTTCCTGTCTCCCCCCACACACCGTTCCTGTCTCCCCCACACACCGTTCCTGTCTCCCCCACACCGTTCCTCTCTCCCACCGCACGCCGTTCCTGTCTCTCCCACACACACCGTTCCTGTCTTTCCCCAACACACACCGTTCCTGCCTTCCCCATACACTGTTACTGTCTCTCATCCACACACTGTTCCTGTCTCTCATCCACACACCATTCCTGTCACTCATCCACACACCGTTCCTGTCTCTCATCCACACACCGTTCCAGTCTCCCCCCCACACCGTTCCTCTCTCTCTCCCACACCGTTCCTGTCTCCCACCCCACACCATTCCTGTCTCCCAACATACCGTTCCTGTCTCCCACACACACACCGTTCCTGTCTCTCCCACCACACACCGTTCCTGTCCCCCCCCCCTGTTACGGCCACAATGGGTCGCATCAGGGTTCTTTTCGGGTGGTTCTAATGTTCTGGTATCCGGTCCCAAGTAAGTAGTGGCTTTCAAGGAGTGAGCTCGGTAATGCATGTAAAACAAAATACACTTCATAAAATGTCGATATTTTTTACATATGATAACTTTTTCCATCACCTCGTAAATAATCCTAACAAAAGAATTAGTACACCTAATATGTACAAAAGCGTCTCATGGAACACTAAGCACTCTTCGATGCTGGCGATTCAGTCTTGTAAGCTATCGTGTTTCCTCATCCGTAGTACGATCCTTAGCAGGTACCGGGAAACAATGAGTCTACCCCTGGCCACTGGCCAGCCAAACCACAGTCTCACTAAGAGCTTCCACGTGAAGGCCCACAATCACAGTCCAGTCCGGTGATGGCAGATACCTTCAGCTTCGCGTTGCTGGGCCACTTCACGTGCAAATTCTAGGGTAGCAAGCCCTAGGCAGAAGCTTCGTGTAACTCGCTGGTTACTCTCCTCTTCAGCACCTTAGTCAGTCGTCTCTTCTATTAGCCAGCCCCGGGTGCGGCGAATCCCGTCTCTGCCACTCCACAGGAAGACAGTAGAACACTTCACAGTTCTCTTCCGGCGGCGGCTCACTGCTTCCGTAAAGCAGACTGGTGTAGTGACCTTGGCTGCCCAGGGTAGACTGACCTCGTATCACAGCAGCCCTACGTCGGCTCTGTAAATACAGACACTTCATCAGTACACTGGGACACTAGGAAATAGCACTTACGGACCCTGCATAAACGTACACCTTTTCGCTCAATAAATGCGCTGATTTTCTAGGCGCCACCTCAACAGAGGTCAGCCCCAGCTACCTCTCGAGTCTGGCTGGTATAGTCCTGTCACTAATAAATGGCGTCGTCCAAGTTGTGGAGGTTTCGGGAGCAGACTCACAGATGGCGTTGATGTCGCTGCTCCACGCTCCGACGGTAGAGTCGGGTTCGTTCGTTCCTGTCTCTCATCCACACACCGTTCCTCTCTCTCCCCCACACACCGTTCGTCTCCCCTTACACCGTTCCTTTCTCCCCCCCACACACCGTTCCTGTCTCTCCCCCACACACCGTTCGTCTCCCCTTACACCGTTCCTGTCTCCCCCCACACACCGTTCCTGTCTCTCCCCCTCACACCGTTCGTCTCCCCTTACCACCGTTCCTGTCTCCCCCCACACACCATTCCTGTCTCCCCTAAACACCGTTCCTGTCTCCCCCACCTCTCACGTGTTCATCTAGATATCTCTTTAGCCTTATTTCTTACTAGAGGGAACTTTGATTAAAAAAGATGACTAAACAATAGCCAAGTTTATTCTTCTACACACAGAAATTTATTAACAAATTATTTCAATTTCCATCAATTGATCTTTAACACTTTGACATTCTATTATTTAATACAATATTGACCAAATTAAAAGGGGGGGGGGGGGATCACCCACTCCATACACGCCCAAACCATACATAGCTAAATGGTTCCGACTCCACTAGCTAGTCAACACTACTACACCCCAATAAGACAATGCATTACTGACACTCATACCTCACTAACAAGTTCACCCAGGGGTGGGTGATGACAAAAGACATACCCATGATACCATGACAAGGGGTGAAGAATGAGTACCGCACAGGAGTAGACCGGCAGCGTTACGAAAGCTACGTCCATACAGACCGGCACCTCCATTAGATAACTCACCCGCATGGAACTAAAGTACAGAGTCAAGAAATTGAGACCATTCCCTAACTCAAGCACCCTACGAAACATCACCCAAAAAAACAGCCATCAACTTTACATACACATCAGCCAGCACTTATCCCACTTTTCCGCCAGACCCCTGACACAAGGAGGACCTGCGAACCATCGGGTGGTAGCGGCCACACCACACATACCGAAAAACATCTTTTCTAAATCCAGCGCACGGGCCCTGATCAATGGGAAATAATGAGCTAAATACCATACCTTAGAAAGAACTCGACAATAGACGATTAGTGCTTGCTGAAAAATCGTCAAGACCCTCTTGGACAGCATCCCCACCGCCCCCTCAACCGAGCGAGCAACCGCCACCCAATTATGCAATAATAGTTCCTCATAAGAAAAAACCATGTGATTCCCAGCATACGAACTGATCGCACCACCAGCAGCCACGACCCCTCCCACGACTCCCGACCAGCACAACTCCCCAGCCCCATAATACAAGATTTTTGGCGAGTGGTGACAGTACCTGTGGCCAGCTCAAAACTATGCACCACGTCCTTCACACCAACCACTGAATCCACTGTAGCCACAAACACAGTCGTATCATTATCAATACCCACCCATTCTCAGGTCAAACCTGTTGGGCAAACTATGGAGAGACGATAGAGCCACTGGCCCGTACTGCTCGAAACAACGGTTTTTGAAATATTACATACATACATAAGCATCGACAGAGGAAGCCCTGCCGAACCGAGCGCCCAATGGAAAGCGGAGTATTAAACAACCCATCCGCACACACTCTCGACTACAACACCCCGCATACAACAATACGCACCCAATGTATAAACTGGGGAGCAACGCCAAGCCTCTCAAAACTCCCACAATACAAAATCAATGGCCACATGGTCGAAGGCTTTGGATCAGTCCATTTTCATCAAAGCTGCCGAACCCCCAGACTGCAACAGATAGACAATCAGATCCCGGACCAGTTGTTGCAATGGCCCAACGACCTACTTGACACCCCACAAAACTGTTCCCGAGAAAGCAGAGAAGCCCACCACTGACTAAAGTCGATTCACTAACAGTTTCGATATGATTTTGTAATCTGATTGAGAAGCGTTATCGGACGCCAATTAGCAAAGAATACGTCGCCAGGCTTTGGAAAGAGTCGCACAATTCCAAGCGATAGGACCCCACCAACCGCATATGCGTAAAACAAAACTGGACCACCTCTCTGAAATCAGCTCCAATAATATCCCAACATGTTACATAAAACTCCGCCGGCAGCCCATCATACCCAGGCACCTTGTCGGAAAATCCGACACCATATAATAATATTGCATACAATTGCAGATAATATTGCTGCCCTTGTATACACAAGTTAACCCATAGAAAATGTAGCTTGTAGTGGAATTTTCCGTCAATAGAAAATGGGATATCATTGCCACATAGATCTTTTTCTATGTGGATCCTGATATTCCTGATAATGTATAATAGATCCTGATATTCAGAATCCCACAGATAAATTCACCAGCTGTTGTGTTGGGAATTATTCTTAAATACATTAGTCTTTGGACTTTTGCCATCATAAAACATCTCATTTGAAATTAACTTAATTATCAGTATCAAAATAAAGTAAATCTGACCCTTCTATCAGTTACTGACATCTCTACAAAGTGAGGAGGCGTTAGTGAGGAAGAGGTCAGCCATTGTTTTTAAGACCAGAGGCGCCAGTGGAGCAAATTCGGCTCCTATAATTTCTCTTGGACGAAGTGTGATGGAGATCAGAGTAGTGGTCTTCCATCATGAACATGCTGTCAACATAATCAAGGAAAGTGGCCTACCGAAACCCGTTTATCTAATCATTTTTGGCCATTAATGTTAGGTAGATATTGGGCGAACCGGTTAAAATGCGAACCCGCCTCATACTAAAATTAATTAAGCCTTGGTCCTTATGATTTAATACACAGTGTTTTTCTCTGATATAGCTGTCATATATTAGGATTCTGGCTTTACAGCTAGCGCCCTTTGACAGGAACAAGAAGAGAAGCAAGACTTGATACATCAGTTACTGGGTGATGGAAGCTAGCCTCAATCGAGGATAATTTGGTGTCTACATCCTAGTTATACCTGGTGGTTATCTTGAGATTATCTTGAGATGATTTTCGGGGCTTAGTGTCCCCGCGGCCCGGTCCTCGACCAGGCCTCCACCCCCAGGAAGCAGCCCGTGACAACTGACTAACACCCAGGTACCTATTTACTGCTAGGTAACAGGGGCATTCAGGGTGAAAGAAACTTTGCCCATTTGTTTCTGCCTCGTGCGGGAATCGAACCCGCGCCACAGAATTACGAGTCCTGCGCGCTATCCACCAGGCTACGAGGCCCCAACGACCTGGTGGACTAAGCCTGCTGTACAATAAGATAAGGGACCTCCTCAATGTATACTAATATATGTAGTTAATACCGTAGTTTGATTGACTCATATATAATAAATTCAATATAAACCCCCCTAATGGTACGGATCGCTTTGTGAGATTATTGCAGAAATACAGTCCATTTAACATCATACAAATTGCTATCGAAATATATAAATTAACGTAAGTATAAATTCTATATAAATTCTTATAAATTAAATATAAATCTCACAGGTCGGTTCCCACACACCTGGCCCTTTCTCAAGGACCGTACCACATCCCAGACCTCCGTAAAATCAACCTCACCCTCCAAAAAGCGAACAGTCCAACGACGACAACCCAGGAGAACCAAACCCAAGAACAAATTCCTCCATACGCTGATATTCCCCTCCCCCTCCTACAACGTTCTTCAAGCTCCTGCCGACCATACAAGTATTCGACAAAATCGAACCATCAGGCATACGAAGACTAGTCAACAACACCGACTCACGATTCTCCTTCTCTTTTTAGAGCAAGAACTGTGAAATACGTTCCTTAAACAACCGCTCCACCACCCTAGCTCGGACCTGCATCCCCGCGGCCATCTCCTCCTCCAACTCCACGAATCTGGTCTTTACACAACCAAATCTCTACAATAAACATCCTCTTACGCTTCTCCTTACACCAATCACAAATACAAGGGAAACAACGTTTCCTTTAGACAATCAAAGCTCACCGTTCATGAACGTCGAGACACTGTAGCAATAACCCGTTCTCAGACCAAGTCCATTCTATCCAGCGGTCGACCCCAAAGACGCATTCATCAATTTTAACATTCTGTTCATTCATAACTGAACTTTTCTCAAATATAAATTAATATTATTTTATTTAAATAAAATCATATATAAATATAAATTAATATTATTTTATTTAAATAAAATCAAATATAAATATGAATTAATATTATTTTATATTAGCATATTGTGCATATTTAGGCACTGGTTAGGTTAGGTAAGTGTTTAGGTTCAACTGTCGATTATTTGTGTTTGTAGTACGTGGGTGAAGCATTTACCGCGTTGTGATTCAAATAAAACTCGTCAGTGAAGTACTTGTTCCGGAGGTGTTTGGACGTCATCAGTTGTGAGTCGTGTGTAACCTTTTTTCATTCATAAACAGGAGGTTTGGCGGCTGGATTAACTAGCTTGGATCTTCGTATGCGAGGACAGGCTGAACTATCGGGCGATGGGAGCTCCGACTGTAACTGGAACATCACCCATGGAATCATCAACAGAACCAGGCAGAATGAGGGGCTCAGAGAAGGGGGAATCACCCAGAGGGTTGACCAGCACACCCCTCTTCAACATCATCCACAAGTCACGCCCCTCACGACCTCTGGCACAAGAGCAGAACTGACATTCCAAAATTGGCAAGGGGACAATATTACGTATACCAACAACAACATTGCCCAAACTTACACATAATGATGCCGTCAAAATACTCCACATGCTAATGACATCATTAGGCAATCAGTCAGCAATCTCATCTACTGACTCACAACACAACACAGTACATACATATACATGCAAATGAAACACATGGAAATGGCATTCACATAATCAATGAAAATTATATCACTAGATCAATTATCCATAATTATACAGACCTCAGAGTATCCACTGACAACCCTGCAACACTGGCCTACCTACCTCTGCAATGATATAATTAATATGCAGCAACATGGCATTAATCTAGACTGAACGATTATATAGAATCGACAGAACTGGATCACTTATATGGTAAATCTCTACACTGACCGGTTACATACTCAAGTCAGTCTACACACAACATATAACTATATACATCTACATGTGGTACCGTGTACAACATCCATCTCCAGGTACATCACAACCAGTCACCTGGACGTCAGTACAGACAGCTATCTCTCAGCTGCTTCCCTCGCCTGGCAGGCGCTATGGGACAACCCAGCTGTTACCGAAATTAACAACAGTTCTGAGACACTATAACAATGATTTTTGTACTCACGGCTCCTTAAATCCTCAACACATTCATTTCCCCGGTCACTACCTCACTGGCTGCAGAACACCTAGCTCGCTTCACGTGCGTCTACTAGGTGTGGCCCTAGGGTGTCCAGGGCAGGTGGCCAAGCGTGGCCCAAGGGGTGTTGGAAATTTCCAACACCGAATACAACACTGTTGTATTCTCATTAATTATTACTACCTCTACTAATTATTGTAGTAAGTAAAATTAACAACACGTAGAATTCTCATGTACTAATAATTTTATCTGTGCAGTAGGCTAGAATTCTCACGTCATCCGACGTCAGTATTGCGTCAGATTTCATTACAATAAACTCATTATATCCAATGTATCTGAGGATTAAATTCGATTCTCTATAACTAAGGCATTCTGTATGGTAATTAATTACAGATGAATTGACCTCCAACTAAAAGCCGAATAGAGTGTTGGGGTCACAGCGATTATCTAGTAATAAAAGTTAAAGTCAAGAGTGAATGCCATGGGGAGACATTAATTCCTCTCCCTTATATATTTACTATCCCTAAATTGGCAAATAATAATATTTCCCTCTTCTAAATAATAAACCCGTCCAGTCTTCAACATTTCAAGCGTAAATGCGAGAAATATTAATGTTCGTGACAATAATTTGTTTAATGAACGCAGGACGTGGCGTGGGGTAGAGGAGGCTTGCCAGTACACGTGGAGAGAAGCTCTGAGGCAGACCTACTCGTACCGTACTCACGAGGAGACGCCATTGCCCAGCCATTAGGGTAGACGTTATCCATCCTCAGATGAAAGTCGCCACTGTGAGGCGTGAATAGCCTTGCAGATAATATCTTCAACTGGTGCTGGTGTAATATAAGGAACCTTTTTAACCTGGTTCTTGACTACACGTGACCGGCCAGTGAAGCGCGCCATTATCCAGGATAGGCTAAGCCGGAGCCTGGGGACGCGAATTTTGGCAATCTTAAAACTTATACAGTGCCCTTATTAGCTAAGTATATTCTCTTTATTTGATGCATCTTGTAAAGTGTTTGTAGTAGCTGGGTGATTGACCGTTACGACGCATGATAACACCAAACCACAGGTGATTACTTATTATCACCTGTAACTCTTAAATTCTTGAATATAGAGATTCAGTAGTTTAATTAGTTGCTACTGTAAATATTTGTCTTGCAGCACGTGAGAAGAATTCTCCCTGCCGTCTTCTCCCATGTTAATCCATCCCATTCGTCAGCCAGCCGAGCCCAGGGAATTAGAGGAAGCATCGTGGCTTACATAAAGGAATCGTCTTTAAGCTAAGATTCTTTGTATTCATTCATGAAATTTCTGAATTACTTACATGCAGAATTCCTCTGGAATAACATGTGTTTATTGTGACTATCATTATTATACTTATAATCTATGTTCCCATTTATGGTAATGACATTAGTTTCACTATACTTCATAGGATTAGCTTATTATAATTTGGATTAGTGAACAAATCACACTAGTTCCTGGACGTACTGACTTCCAGTAATAACCCCCCAATGTAGGTGTTTGTGGGTTTGATTCATTTAACTATACAGCCCATTAATTATTTCTATGATCATATTCTCTAGTATTTTATCCATAGTTACTGGTTCATCTAGGAATTATCTAATGATCAGAAATTCTCAGTTTCCCTCTTTACTCTAAAAGCGGGTGGTCCTTCGTAATTTAATTTACTACATTAATATTTAAATAATCAGACTCAAGCCCCAAATGTCCCACATTATGGTCCTTCGAACCGGATAGGCATTAAATTTATAACTAAAATATTAATCATTAATAACTAATCCTTGTGTGATAGAAGCTAGACTAACTATTTAACTAATTGTGTCAACTAACAGTGTAACACATCAGTTAGTCTAGATCACACTAACATATTGCTACTTTCACCTCATGTATAAGGTAGCTTTAGTGGGTCATAGCCAATTACCCACAACACTTAGACCTACACTTCATACTGAAGTAGAATCTTTAGGTCACCATGAGCAACAGCTCATAACCTTATATTAATCACTAACACCAATTAAGTGTTAACCATTTAGGCTATACCAATGTTTCAATATATGGCTGTCAGCAGACTGTCCATTATAGCCTGAATCCATGTTATAATTACTAATTCACTCAAGTCAGTGGATCATTAACATTTAGGGATTCAGTATACTAATATAAATTACTGATCTCATACTAGTTAATCATTACTAACCCTGATAATGTTTTATTCCACCATTAGGAGTACATTTAGGAGTTAGGTAATATTTACGGCAGTAGAATACTTGCCAAACACAATTAATTCCTTTGTGTTCATTTAATTTCTTATACACATAATTACACAAGTGTATATTATATAAAATACAAAAAACCAAAAACACAGCACAATTATTTGCACATTACTGCACCATAATATAATCTTTGCCAACCTTTATTAGGTAGCAATTTAGGCTGTGATTGTGTTGAATTTGGCACAAGCATAGAATAAATATAGTTGTAGTTTCTTAAGTAGAAATTCACACGACTAGGCTTGAGCTAGTTAGTGACACATATATTATTCTTTTGTGCTGACCCTATCAAGGGTGGGATTAACCATTTATTGTGTAATTATTTTATTGCATATTTCTATGTATGTCTTTGAGTGTTACTGTAAGTCCACTACCCATCCGAGGCTGATTTAGATGAGCTAAGCTGAGGAACACCTGTAGTGAGACCAAGGTACCACTCAAATCTTAGTTGCTTATTATTAGGTAGGTAGCTAACCTCTAAATGAGGTAAATTACAACCAGCCTCAAGAAATACCAGGCTGTCAATACTTATACTTGCTCTACATCAAGGAGCAGACACCATAGCTATACCACTAGCTACATAAGCCCTATCAGGCTCAATTACCGCAAGAATGAATCCTTTAGAAAGGAATGCAAGATTCTTGACAGCTCTTCAACGTCCCTTAGAAAAACTGCTTATGAAATGTCATCTCTGTGTAGAAACTGACCCAGGTGACGTCTACAGACTAGCAAGTTACATAAGGAACGCCATCCAAAAATATGATCATGTCAAGACTGTAATCGAGTCTCATAGGAACTTACTCCAGGTCAGTAATACTGACCCAGACGAATTAAGTCAGATCGAATATGATCTTGATGAATATGAAGATACCATTCAAGACCAGTTAGATCACTATGAAAGAGTGCTTGCGAAACAAAATGATCCTGATTGGATAGAACGTTTTTGTAGAAAAACTACAACCGAGCAAACACTCAGTTCAGATGAAATACCTGAACTACCTCAAGACGAGGAGAATCCTCTAATCAATGCTGATCACTATACAGGATCAACAACTGAAGTTCAACCTTCATTTTCTAACCTCCCATCTAATACAGCTTCATGTGATGATTTGTTTACAGAGTCTGATCCAATTTCAGGCCACTCTTCTCAATGTTCCCTGGATTCTATAAGTTCAATACATAAGGCTACTGAATTAACTAGCTTATCACCAGAACCCAGAGAAACTAGTGAAGCTGCAGATGAAACAAGTGAAGCTGCAATACTCAGTGAATCTGAACCAGAAAATGATAAAGCTAATTCTGCAGCAGCAGTCGAAGCTGTAATCAAAGCTGAGGCTAAACAAGAAGCCTTAAGCAACACAAGTAATGGTCACAATTGCTCACAACAGCCTTCTAAAGTAAATGCTAACAATGAGAAGACTATTATAAACCTTGTGCACCAATTATTAAATTTATCTTCACCAGAGCAATCAGTTGACTCTTTACAAGCCTTTAGTTTTCAGCTTGAGTCACTGATAAATTCTTTCAGTAAAGAGGTGGATCACCAACTACTGAGTGGATGACTAAAATTATCATCCAGAGAAAATTGTCTGGTGACACACTTAATAAATTATATGTATACCAGAATGGTAATACCCTGTCAATGCAGGATATATTTACAGGTTTGCGCAATATGAGCAATCATACAGCAGACCAAGCAATTAATGCTAAATCTGAATGCACCAAAACTGTACCTACATCAGTTTCCTTACCTGAAACACCTAAAGTGACACTGTCACTAGGTAACAAAGGTGCTAATAATCAATGTAACAACAATCAGTCAAATACTGATTCATCAGTGAGGCCTAAGAGCCCCACAGGTGCTCCTAAGAGACCTAATAGTCCAAAGAGCACCCCCAATGATTCGACAGGTGCTCCTAAGAGACCTAATAGTCCAAAGAGCACTCCCAAGAGCCTGTTAATGGTTCCCCAGAGTACACCAAGTACTCCCAAGAGAATAAATAACAAGCAAATGCAAGCAACAAAACCATCACAACCTGCAAATACTGTTTTACCTAAATCGGTAACCCCTAAACGATCTGTAGGATGGGGAATGTGCTTGTTTTGCAATCAGAAACATTCTCTGTACAAATGTACTAATTATCCTAATAGAGACACAAGAGTCAGACGACTCAAACAGTTACACAAATGTACTAGGTGTCTCAAACCACATAATGTTAACAGCTGTGACACCCCACTGAACACCTGCAATAGGTGTAGAAGGGGCAAGCATCATGCTGCACTGTGCAAATTAGTTAGGACTAATTATGTCAATCCTAGAATAGGACGTAGAGAATCTACACCAGTACAGTGCTGCAAGGTGCGAGATGTATACAGCGTGACTTCACAAGCATCTCAAGTAGATGCTGCTTTGCCTACTGCCCAACTTCAAGTGAAGAACAGAGGAGCCAAGATCACCATACGTGGGCTATTTGATCAAGGTTCCCAGAGAACTTTCATTACTCAAAGGGCAGCAGAGGCACTTAATTTACAACCAATAGGACAGGTAAAATTAAACTTGTCAGGGTCCATGATAAATCGAGGAACCCATGAATACTCAGTAGTTCAACCACTTGTATGATTAGGTAGTCATGCCAAGGCTGTCCAAGCCATTGTTGTAGATCAAATACCTTTAGACTTACATATTAAGGGTCTGGGGTACACAGCCCACTTCCTGCAGGAACGTGAAATTAATTTGGCTGACAACAAGTTAACGTCTGACCGCCTTAACAATGTAGATGTACTAGTAGGAGCCGACTACTATTACCAGTTCATAACTGGACATGTTAAACGATTGGGAATGAATATGCTCCAATCTGCAGGTGGCTACTTACTTACTGGTAAAGTTCTGAATGTGAACAAGCCTAAGCCTGCCAACAATAATAAATTAGTCAGCAGTAAATCAATTCTCCAGCAGCAAGCTAAAAGGAGAAACACAGCTGAGTAATAAACTCAGATTGAATGTAGTGCAATTGATACTCGCCGAGATGTTTCATAGCTCTCAGTGAAAACCAATGGTCCGTACTCAAACAAGTACAAGTCACAGCGACCAAACTATTGAATTCACTGCAGACCTAGAATTATTCTCGACAAGTAGTAATTGACCACACTCAGTCTTCCTAGGTAAATTGTAATGTTGGGCTAGAGAATCTAGTACTCCCTAGGTAATTAATAATGTTATGCTAGAGAATCTAGCACTCAATGCCACTGGCATTTCCTGAATTTAGTAATTCTATGAAGTCATCAAGCAACTTCAGTAATAAATTCACTAGGACCACTGGTCCACTATACTTGCGCTTAAAGGTTTGCCAAGAAAACCTTCTTAACACCATGTTTTCTGCACTAAGAGTTAGTGATAAATACTTGCATTAATTTGTTTGAGTTGTTTTTCTTTCGTTTCTGCTTATTTAGTGTAGGAGCGCAGCATGAACAAACTTGCAAACTTACTAATAAGTAAGCGAATTTACAGAGAACTAATATGTTTAATGCATTATCGTTAAACATCAGCATTGTTAATTGACATGCTTCCTGAGCTTAATATAGCTCACCTTAGAATTAACGTAATAATATGAGTGCTTGTTCCCCATGCGTATACGAGCTTAATATTGCTCGCCATGATACTTGAATGATGCAAAACTCCACCTCGTTAATTCGAGCTCACTGTAGCTCACCCTGTCAACACTGTTGACGAGTTCACTGTAACTCACCCTGTTAGCACTGCTAACGAGCTCACTGCAGCTCACCCTGTCAACACTGTTGACGAGTTCACTGTAACTCACCCTGTTAGCACTGCTAACGAGCTCACTGTAGCTCACCCTGTCAACACTGTTGACGAGTTCACTGTAACTCACCCTGTTAGCACTGCTAACGAGCTCACTGCAGCTCACCCTGTCAACACTGTTGACGAGTTCACTGTAACTCAACCTGTTAGCACTGCTAACGAGCTCACTGCAGCTCACCCTGTCAACACTGTTGACGAGTTCACTGTAACTCACCCTGTTAGCACTGCTAACGAGCTCACCCTGTCAACACTGTTGACGAGTTCACTGAACTCACCCTGTTAGCACTGCTAACGAGCTCACTGCAGCTCACCCTGTCAACACTGTTGACGAGTTCACTGTAACTCACCCTGTTAGCACTGCTAACGAGCTCACTGTAGCTCACCCTGTCAACACTGTTGACGAGTTCACTGTAACTCACCCTGTTAGCACTGCTAACGAGCTCACTGTAGCTCACAATGTTCACGAGTTCAATATAACTCGACCTGTTAATGAGCTCAATACTGCTCACAATGTTAATTCGAGTACTTTGCTCACAATTAGCTTAGTCCCTTACTTAGGTAGGTTAGAAATTCAAACCATTTATTTAGGTAGGTTTAGGGACTTTAGTTAGTGTCAACTGAGTACTAGCCTAATCTGTACTCACCATTAATTACAGTTGACTATACTTATAGAGACTGATCTAATAAACTCAAATTCATGTAAAGGTGATTTCGTATTAACAAGTTTACAGTGTCAAGCCTATGAGCTGCCATTTAATTAGCTCATAAGTCAGAATGACTAGGCTACTAATCTCACTGTCGACTCAGAATTTTCCTTGATTTTAATGAATAAACTTTTCAGTTCTCTACCTTTCTATTATTTTAGCTAGTTAGCAAATTAGTTGTACCATCAGTCAGAATGACTACTGCAAGGCAGTGCACATTAAATTCAATTTCCTCATTTGAATTTGGGGTGATCATGATGCTGCGTGATGTTATTGTCTAATAACTCAATAGTTACAACTTCTCTCTCACTGCTCACATACTTCTCTCTCACTGCTCACATACTTCTCTCTCTCTCTTATTTGCCAAATAGTTCTCTCCCTCACTTATCACACAGTTTTCTCTCTCACTGCTCACACAGTTCTCTCTCACTGCTCACACAGTTCTCTCTCACTGCTCACACAGTTGTCTTTCACTGCTCACACATTTCTCTCTCTCACTGCACACAGTTCTCTCTCATTGCTTACTCAGTTCTCTCTCTCACTGCTCACACAGTTCTCTCGCTCACTGCTCACACAGTTCTCTCTCACTGCTCACACATTTCTCACTGCTCACACAGTTTTCTCTCTCTCACTGCTCACACAGTTCTCTCTCACTGCTCACACAGATATCTCTCACTGCTCACACAGTTCTCTCCCTCACTGCTCACACAGTTTTCTCTCTCTCATTGCTCACACGGATCTCTCTCTCATTGCTCACACGGTTCTCTCTCTCATTGCTCACACAGTTTTCTCTCTCTCATTGCTCACACGGTTCTCTCTCTCATTGCTCACACGGTTCTCTCTCTCATTGCTCACACGGTTCTCTCTCTCATTGCTCACAGGGTTCTCTAATTGCTCACACTGTTTTCTCTCTCTTTCTGCTCACACGGTCCTCTCTCTCATTGCTCACACGTTTCTCTCTCTCATTGCTCACACAGTTTTCTGTCTCTCATTGCTCACACGGGTCTCTCTCTCATTGCTCACACAGTTCTCTCTCTCATTGCTCACAGGGTTCTCTAATTGCTCACACGGTTTTCTCTCTCTCTCCACTCACACAGTTCTCTCTCATTGCTCACACAGTTCTCTCCCTCACTGCTCACACAGTTCTCTCCCTCACTGCTCACACAGCTCTCTCCTTCACTGCTCACTCAGTTTTCTCGCTCTCACTGCTCACACAGTTCTCTCCCTCACTGCTCACATTGTTCTCTCACTGCTCACACAGTTCCCTCGTCACTGCTCCCACAGTACTCTCTCACTACTCACACAGTTATCTCCCTCACTGCTCACACAGTTCTCTCTCTCGCTGCTCTCACAGTTCTCTCCCTCACTTATACACAGTTTTCTCTCTCACTGCTCACACAGTTCTCTCTCACTGCTCACACAGTTCTCTCTCACTGCTCACACAGTTGTCTATCACTGCTCACACAGTTCTCTCTCACTGCTCACACAGTTCTCTCTCACTGCTTACACAGTTCTCTCCCTCACTGCTCACACAGTTCTCTCGCTCACTGCTCACACCGTTCTCACTGCTCACACAGTTTTCTCTCTCTCTCTCTCACTGCTCACACGGTTCTCTCCCTCACTGCTCACACGCTTCTCTCCCACACTGGTCAAACTGTTCTCTCCCTCACTGCTTACACAGTTCTCTCTCACTGCTCACACACTTCTCTCTCACTGCTCACACAGTTCCCTCGTCACTGCTCACACAGTTGTCTATCACTGCTCACACAGTTCTCTCTCACTGCTCACACAGTTCTCTCTCACTGCTTACACAGTTCTCTCCCTCACTGCTCACACAGTTCTCTCGCTCACTGCTCACACCGTTCTCACTGCTCACACAGTTTTCTCTCTCTCTCTCTCACTGCTCACACAGTTCCCTCGTCACTGCTCACACAGTTCTCTCTCACTACTCACACAGTTCACTCCCTCACTGCTCACACAGTTCTCTCCCACTGCTCACACAGTTCTCTCTCTCACTGCTCACACAGTTCTCTCCCTCACTGTTCACACAGTCCTCCCTCACTGCTCACACAGTTCTCTCCTCTCACTGCTCACACAGTTCTCTCCCTTCACTGCCCACCCAGTTCTCTCTCACTGCTCACACAGTTCTCTCTCTCCCTGCTCACACAGTTCTCTCTCATTGCTCACACAGTTCTCTTCCCCACTGCTCACTCAGTTCTCTCTCCTCACTGCTCACACAGTTCTCTCTCTCACTGCACACACGGTTCTCTCTCTCACTGCTCACACAGTTCTCTCTCTCACTGCTCACACGGTTCTCTCACTGCTCACACAGTTCTCTCTCTCACTGCTCACATAGTTCCCTCTCTCACTGCTCTCACGGTTCTTTCTCTCACTGCTCACACAGTTCTCTCTCACTGCTCACAGTTCTCTCTCTCACTCCTCACACAGTTCTCTCTCTCACTCCTCACAGTTTTCTCTCTCACTGCTCACACAGTTCTCTCTCACTGCTCACACGGTTCTCTCTCTCACTGTTCACACGGTTCTCTCCCTCACTGCTCACACAGTTCTCCCTCACTGCTCACACAGTTCTCTCCCTCACTGCTCACAATTCTCTCCCTCACTGTTCACACAGTTCTCTCCCTCACTGCTCACACAGTTCTCCCTCACTGCTCACACAGTTCTCTCCCCTCACTGCTCACGCAGTTCTCTCCCCTCACTGCTCACACAGTTCTCTCTCACTGCTCACACAGTTCTCTCCCTCACTGCTCACACAGTTCTCTCTCATTGCTCACACAGTTCCCTCTCTCACTGCTCACACAGTTCTCTCCCTCACTGCTCACACGGTTCTCTCTCTCACTGCTCACACGGTTCTCTCTCTCTCACTGCTCACACGGTTCTCTCTCTCACTGCTCACACAGTTCTCCTATTCACTGCTCACATAGTTCTCTCTCTCACTGCTCACACGGTTCTGGCTCTCACTGCTCACACAGTTCTCTTTCTCACTGCTCACACGGTTCTCTCTCTCACTGCTCACACAGTTCTCACTCACTGCTCACAGATATCTCTCACACCGCTCACACGGTTCTCTCCCTCACTGCTCACACAGTTCTCTCCCTCACAGCTCACACACTTCTCTCCTTCACTGCTCACACGGTTCCCTCTCTCTCTCACTGCTCACACGGTTCTCTCCCTCACTTCTCACGCGCTTCTCTCCCTCACTGCTCAAACTGTTCTCTCCTTCACTGCTTACATAGTTATCTTTCACTGCTCACACAGTTCTCTCTCTCAGTGCTCACACGGTTCTCTCTCTCTCACTGCTCACACGGTTTTCTTTCTCTCATTGCTCACACGGATCTCTCTCTCATTGCTCACACGGTTCTCTCTCTCATTGCTCACACGGTTCTTTCTCTCATTGCTCACACGGTTCTCTCTCTCATTGCTCACACGGTTCTCTCTCTCATTGCTTGCACGGTTCTCTCTCTCATTGCTCACAGGGTTCTCTAAATGCTCACACGGTTTTCTCTCTCGCATTGCTCACACGGTTCTCTCTCTTATTGCTCACTCGTTTCTCACACTCATTGCTCACACAGTTTTCTCTCTCTCATTGCTCACACGGGTCTCTCTCTCTTATTGCTCACACAGTTCTCTCTCTCTCTCACTGCTCACACAGTTCTCTCTCGTTGCTCACACAGTTCTCTCCCTCACTGCTCACACAGTTCTCTCCCTCACTGCTCACACAGCTCTCTCCCTCACTGCTCACACAGTTTTCTCTTTCTCACTGCTCACACAGTTCTCTCTCATTGCTCACGCAGTTCTCTCTCTGCTCACACACTTGTCTTTCACTGCTCACACAGTTCTCTCTCTCTCTCTCACTGCTCACACAGTTCTCTCTCACTGCTTACATAGTTGTCTCCCTCACTCCTCACACAGTTCTTTCGCTCACTGCTCACACAGTTCTCTCTCACTGCTCACACAGTTCTCACTGCTCACACAGTTTTCTTTCTCTCACTGCTCACACAGTTCTCTGTCACTGCTCACACAGTTCTCTGTCACTGCTCACACAGTTCTCTCTCACTGCTCACACAGTTCTCTCTCACTGCTCACACAGTTCTCACTGCTCACACAGTTTTCTTTCTCTCACTGCTCACACAGTTCTCTCTCACTGCTCACACAGTTCTCTGTCACTGCTCACACAGTTCTCTCTCAATGCTCACACAGATCTCTCTCTCATTGTTCACACGGTTCTCCCTCTCATTGCTCACACGGTTCTTTCTCTCATTGCTCACACGGTTCTCTCTCTCATTGCTCACACGGTTCTCTCTCTCATTGCTCACACGGTTCTCTCTCTCATTGCTCACACAGTTCCCTCGTCACTGCTCCCACAGTACTCTCTCACTACTCACACAGTTCTCTTCCTCACTGCTCACACAGTTCTCTCTCTCGCTGCTCTCACAGTTCTCTCCCTCACTTATCACACAGTTTTCTCTCTCACTGCTCACACAGTTCTCTCTCACTGCTCACACAGTTCTCTCTCACTGCTCACACAGTTGTCTATCACTGCTCACACAGTTCTCTCTCACTGCTCACACAGTTCTCTCTCACTGCTTACACAGTTCTCTCCCTCACTGCTCACACAGTTCTCTCGCTCACTGCTCACACCGTTCTCACTGCTCACACAGTTTTCTCTCTCTCTCTCTCACTGCTCACACGGTTCTCTCCCTCACTGCTCACACGCTTCTCTCCCACACTGGTCAAACTGTTCTCTCCCTCACTGCTTACACAGTTCTCTCTCACTGCTCACACACTTCTCTCTCACTGCTCACACAGTTCCCTCGTCACTGCTCACACAGTTCTCTCTCACTACTCACACAGTTCACTCCCTCACTGCTCACACAGTTCTCTCCCACTGCTCACACAGTTCTCTCTCTCACTGCTCACACAGTTCTCTCCCTCACTGCTCACACAGTTCTCTCCCTCACTGTTCACACAGTCCTCCCTCACTGCTCACACAGTTCTCTCCTCTCACTGCTCACACAGTTCTCTCCCCTCACTGCCCACCCAGTTCTCTCTCACTGCTCACACAGTTCTCTCTCTCACTGCTCACACAGTTCTCTCTCATTGCTCACACAGTTCTCTTCCCCACTGCTCACTCAGTTCTCTCTCCTCACTGCTCACACAGTTGTCTCCCTCACTGCTCACACGGTTCTCTCTCACTGCTCACAGGGTTCTCTCTCTCACTGCTCACACAGTTCTCTCTCTCACTGCACACACGGTTCTCTCTCTCACTGCTCACACAGTTCTCTCTCTCACTGCTCACACGGTTCTCTCACTGCTCACACAGTTCTCTCTCTCACTGCTCACATAGTTCCCTCTCTCACTGCTCTCACGGTTCTTTCTCTCACTGCTCACACAGTTCTCTCTCACTGCTCACAGTTCTCTCTCTCACTCCTCACACAGTTCTCTCTCTCACTCCTCACAGTTTTCTCTCTCACTGCTCACACAGTTCTCTCTCACTGCTCACACGGTTCTCTCTCTCACTGTTCACACGGTTCTCTCCCTCACTGCTCACACAGTTCTCCCTCACTGCTCACACAGTTCTCTCCCTCACTGCTCACAATTCTCTCCCTCACTGTTCACACAGTTCTCTCCCTCACTGCTCACACAGTTCTCCCTCACTGCTCACACAGTTCTCTCCCCTCACTGCTCACGCAGTTCTCTCCCCTCACTGCTCACACAGTTCTCTCTCACTGCTCACACAGTTCTCTCCCTCACTGCTCACACAGTTCTCTCTCATTGCTCACACAGTTCCCTCTCTCACTGCTCACACAGTTCTCTCCCTCACTGCTCACACGGTTCTCTCTCTCACTGCTCACACGGTTCTCTCTCTCTCACTGCTCACACGGTTCTCTCTCTCACTGCTCACACAGTTCTCCTATTCACTGCTCACATAGTTCTCTCTCTCACTGCTCACACGGTTCTGGCTCTCACTGCTCACACAGTTCTCTTTCTCACTGCTCACACGGTTCTCTCTCTCACTGCTCACACAGTTCTCTCTCTCACTGCTCACATAGTTCTCTCTCTCACTGCCCACACGGTTCTTTCTCTCTCACTGCTCACAGTTCTGTCTCTCACTGCTCACACGGTTCTCTCCCTCACTGCTCAAAAAGTTCTCACTCACTGCTCACAGATCTCTCTCACACCGCTCACACGGTTCTCTCCCTCACTGCTCACACAGTTCTCTCCCTCACAGCTCACACACTTCTCTCCTTCACTGCTCACACGGTTCCCTCTCTCCCTCACTGCTCACACGGTTCTCTCCCTCACTTCTCACGCGCTTCTCTCCCTCACTGCTCAAACTGTTCTCTCCTTCACTGCTTACATAGTTATCTTTCACTGCTCACACAGTTCTCTCTCTCAGTGCTCACACGGTTCTCTCTCTCTCACTGCTCACACGGTTTTCTTTCTCTCATTGCTCACACGGATCTCTCTCTCATTGCTCACACGGTTCTCTCTCTCATTGCTCACACGGTTCTTTCTCTCATTGCTCACACGGTTCTCTCTCTCATTGCTCACACGGTTCTCTCTCTCATTGCTTGCACGGTTCTCTCTCTCATTGCTCACAGGGTTCTCTAAATGCTCACACGGTTTTCTCTCTCTCATTGCTCACACGGTTCTCTCTCTTATTGCTCACTCGTTTCTCACACTCATTGCTCACACAGTTTTCTCTCTCTCATTGCTCACACGGGTCTCTCTCTCTTATTGCTCACACAGTTCTCTCTCTCACTGCTCACACAGTTCTCTCTCGTTGCTCACACAGTTCTCTCCCTCGCTGCTCACACAGTTCTCTCTCTGCTCACACACTTGTCTTTCACTGCTCACACAGTTCTCTCTCTCTCTCTCACTGCTCACACAGTTCTCTCTCACTGCTTACATAGTTGTCTCCCTCACTCCTCACACAGTTCTTTCGCTCACTGCTCACACAGTTCTCTCTCACTGCTCACACAGTTCTCACTGCTCACACAGTTTTCTTTCTCTCACTGCTCACACAGTTCTCTGTCACTGCTCACACAGTTCTCTGTCACTGCTCACACAGTTCTCTCTCACTGCTCACACAGTTCTCTCTCACTGCTCACACAGTTCTCACTGCTCACACAGTTTTCTTTCTCTCACTGCTCACACAGTTCTCTCTCACTGCTCACACAGTTCTCTGTCACTGCTCACACAGTTCTCTCTCAATGCTCACACAGATCTCTCTCTCATTGCTCACACGGTTCTCCCTCTCATTGCTCACACGGTTCTTTCTCTCATTGCTCACACGGTTCTCTCTCTCATTGCTCACACGGTTCTCTCTCTCATTGCTCACACGGTTCTCTCTCTCTCATTGCTCACAGGGTTCTCTCATTGCTCACACGGTTTTCTCTCTCTCATTGCTCACACGGTTCTCTCTCTCACTGCTCACACAGTTCTCTCTCATTGCTCACACATTCTCACTCTCATTGCTCACACAGTTCTCTCCCTGACTGCTCACACAGTTCTCTCCCTCACTGCTCACACAGTTTTCTCTCGCTCACTGCTCACACAGTTCTCTCCCTCACTGCTCACATTGTTCTGTCTCACTGCTCACACAGTTCTCTCGTCACTGCTCCCACAGTTCTCTCTCATTTCTCACACTGTTCTCTCCCTCACTGCTCACACAGTTCTCTCCCACTGCTCACACTGTTCTCTCTCTCACTGTTCACACAGTTCTCTCTCTCACTGCTCACACAGTTCTCTCTCAATGCTCACACAGATCTCTCTCTCATTGCTCACACGGTTCTCCCTCTCATTGCGCACACGGTTCTCTCTCTCATTGCTCACACGGTTCTCTTTCTCATTGCTCACACGGTTCTCTCTCTCTCATTGCTCACAGGGTTCTCTCATTGCTCACACGGTTTTCTCTCTCTCATTGCTCACACGGTTCTCTCTCTCACTGCTCACACAGTTCTCTCTCATTGCTCACACTGTTCTCTCTCTCACTGCTCACACAGTTCTCTCTCATTGCTCACACAGTTCTCTCCCTGACTGCTCACACAGTTCTCTCCCTCACTGCTCACACAGTTTTCTCTCGCTCACTGCTCACACAGTTCTCTCCCTCACTGCTCACATTGTTCTGTCTCACTGCTCACACAGTTCTCTCGTCACTGCTCCCACAGTTCTCTCTCATTTCTCACACTGTTCTCTCCCTCACTGCTCACACAGTTCTCTCCCACTGCTCACACTGTTCTCTCTCTCACTGTTCACACAGTTCTCTTTCTCACTGCTCACATACTTCTCTCTGTCTCTTATTTGTCAAATAGTTCTCTCTTTCACTGCTCACACAGTTTTCTCTCTCACTGCTCACACAGTTGTCTTTCACTGTGTTACGGACCCGAGCCCTGCGTCATTGCACGGAGCTGTGACGACAACGCCATCTGTGAGTCAGCTCCCGAAACCCCGTCCAAATGGGCGACGCCATATAACGAGGGCGGGATATACCGGCCACAAGGGCTGGTTTCCCGTCTTAATCAGCTCGTGACATAGCCGCTGCTGACCTCTGGTGAGGTGGCGCTTAGACAGCAACGCCATCTATGGAGTGGATAGGTGGACGTTTGTGTCTAAGCCTGTGAGTGAGGTGCCCTAGAGTGTCCCTAGTATTAATGACGTGTCTGGTTTCAGAGTCGACCTGGGACTGCTGTATTCGACGATGGGGCAGTCTACCCAAGGCAGCCATAGTCTCTCCACGTGTTTGCTCTGCAGAAGCAGTAAGTCACCCCCGGACGAACACTGTTGAGTGTGTTAGCCTGCCTGTGACGTGGCAGTACCAGGAATCGTCTTATCTGGGGGCTGGCTGGTGGGAGAGACTAGCCACTGTGGTGCAGAGAGAGGAGAGTGATGTGCGGAATCACACGAGGCTCCTGCCTAGGGCTCGCAACCCTAGTATCGATCGTGGAGTGGCCTACACAGCGGAGCTGATCAGAACCTGCCAGCTACAGGCTGGATTTGTGGTTGAAGGCCTGCACGACGGTGCACCCAGTGGGACTGTGATTTGGCTGGCCTGTGGCCGGGGTAGATTCGCAGAGAGAATCTGAGGATTCATCGTGGGCCACGACGAAGAGAACCAGGGCTAATCATCGTGAGCACCGTGGAGCATCCCGTGTCTTCAGAGGAAGACGATTCTGTACATTGTGTATTTATACCCCCTGTGTGACAGTTTATATATTTATTTATGGTAGTGGTGATTATATATAGATATCTAAGCTTTTGTATCCCTTCCCCTTTAATTTACTTGCGTTACAGAACACACCCCTTGAAAGCCACTACTAACTTGGGGCCGGAAACCCAAACTCTAATAACACCAGAGGAGAACCGGGTTACGCCCCAGCAAGGCCGTAACACACTGCTCACACAGTTCTCTCTCTCACTGCTCACACAGTTCTCTGTCACTGCTTACACAGTTCTCTCTCTCACTGCTCATACAGTTCTCTCGCTCACTGCGCACACCGTTCTCACTGCTAACACAGTTTTCTCTCTCTCACTGGTCACACAGTTCTCTCTCACTGCTCACACAGTTCTCTCTCACTGCTCACACAGTTCTTTCTCACTGCACACACAGTTGTTTCTCTCACTGCTCACACACTTCTCTCTCACTGCTCACACAGTTCTCTCCCTCACTGCTCACACAGTTTTCTCTCTCTCATTGCTCATACGGATCTCTCTTTCATTGCTCACACGGTTCTCTCTCTCATTGCTCACACGGTTCTCTCTCTCATTGCTCACATGATTCTCTCTCTCATTGCTCTCACACTGTCCTCTCTCTCATTGCCCACACAGTTTTCTCTCTCTCATTGCTCACACGGTTCTCTCTCTCATTGCTCACACGGTTCTCTCTCTCATTGCTCACACAGTTTTCTCTCTCTCATTGCTCACACGGTTCTCTCTCTCATTGCTCACACGGTTCTCTCTCTCATTGCTCACACAGTTTTCTCTCTCTCATTGCTCACACTGTTCTCTCTCTCATTGCTCACACGGTTCTCTCTCATTGCTCACACGGTTCTCTCTCATTGCTCACACGGTTCTCTCTCATTGCTCACACGGTTCTCTCTCTCATTACTCACACGGTTCTCTCTCTTATTGCTCACATAGTTCTCTAATTGCTCACACGGTTTTCTCTCTCTCATTGCTCACACGGTTCTCTCTCTCATTGCTCACTCGTTTCTCACACTCATTGCTCACACAGTTTTCTCTCTCTCATTGCTCACACGGGTCTCTCTCTCTCATTGCTCACTCAGTTCTCTCTCTCACTGCTCACACAGTTCTCTCTCACTGCTCACACAGTTCTCTCCCTCACTGCTCACACAGTTCTCTCCCTCACTGCTCACACAGCTCTCTCCCTCACTGCTCACACAGTTTTCTCTCTCTCACTGCTCACACACTTCTCTCTCATTGCTCACGCAGTTCTCTCTCACTGCTCACATAGTTGTCTTTCACTGCTCACACAGTTCTCTCTCTCTCACTGCTCACACAGTTCTCTCTCACTGCTTACATAGTTGTCTCCCTCACTCCTCACACAGTTCTTTCGCTCACTGCTCACACAGTTCTCTCTCACTGCTCACACAGTTCTCACAGCTCACACAGTTTTCTTTCTCTCACTGCTCACACAGTTCTCTCTCACTGCTCACACAGTTCTCTCTCACTGCTCACACAGTTTTCTGTCACTGCTCACACAGTTCTCTCTCGCTGCTCACACAGTTCTTTCTCTCACTGCTCACACAGTTCTCTCTTACTGCTCACACAGTTTTCTCTCAATGCTCACACAGATCTCTCTCTCATTGCTCACACGGTTCTCCTTCTCATTGCTCACACGGTTCTCTCTCTCATTGCTCACAGGGTTATCTCTCTCATTGCTCACACTGTTCTCTCTCTCATTGCTCACAAGGTTCTCTCATTGCTCACACGGTTTTCTCTCTCTCATTGCTCACACGGTTCTCTCTCTCACTGCTCAAACAGTTCTCTCTCTCATTGCTCACACAGTTCTCTCCCTGACTGCTCACACAGCTCTCTCCCTCACTGCTCACACAGTTTTCTCTCGCTCGCTGCTCACACAGTTCTCTCCCTCACTGTTCACATTGTTCTCTCTCACTGCTCACACAGTTCCCTCGTCACTGCTCACACAGTTCTCTCTCATTTCTCACACAGTTCTCTCCCTCACTGCTCACACAGTTCTCTCCCACTGCTCACACAGTTCTCTCACTCACTGCTCACACAGTTCTTTCTCTCACTGCTCACATACTTCTCTCTCTCTCTCCTATTTTTCAAATAGTTCTCTCTGTCACTGCTCACACAGTTTTCTCTCTCACTGTTCACACAGTTCACTCTCTCACTGGTCACACAGTTCTCTCGCTGCTCACACACTTCTCTCTCACTGCTCTCACAGTTCTCTCCCTCACTTATCACACAGTTTTCTCTCACTGCTGACACAGTTCTCTCTCACTGTTCTCACATTTCTCTCTCACTGTTCACACAGTTTTCTTTCACTGTGTTACGGACCCGAGCCCAGCGTCGTAGCACGGAGCTGTGACGACTACGCCATCTGTGAGTCAGCTCCCGGAACCCCCTCTAAATGGGCGACGCAATCTAGCGAGGGCGGGATATACCGGCCACAGGGGCTGGTTTCCCGTCTTAATCAGCTCGTGACATAGCCGCTGCTGACCTCTGGTGAGGTGGCGCTTAGACAGCAATGCCATCTATGGAGTGGATAGGTGGACGTTTGTGTCTAAGCCTGTGAGTGAGGTGCCCTAGAGTGTCCCTAGTAATAATGACGTCTCCGGTTTCAGAGTCGACCTGGGACTGCTGTATTCGACGATGTGCCAGTCTGCCCAAGGCAGCCATAGTCTCTCCACGTGTTTGCTCTGCAGAAGCTGAGAGTCACCCCCGGACGAACACTGTTGAGTGTGTTAGCCTGCCTGTGACGTGGCAGTACCAGGAATCGTCTTATCTAGGGGCTGGCTGCTGGGAGAGACTAGCCACTGTGGTGCAGAGAGAGGAGAGTGATCTGCGGAATCACACGAGGCTCCTGCCTAGGGCTCCCAACCCTAGTATCGATCGTGGAGTGGCCTACACAGCGGAGCTGATCGGAACCTGCCAGCTACAGGCTGGATTTGTGGTTGAAGGCCTCCACGACGGTGCACCCAGTGGGACTGTGATTTGGCTGGCCTGTGGCCGGGGTAGATTCGCCGAGAGAATCTGAGGATTCATCGTTGGCCACGACGAAGAGAACCAGTGCTACTCATCGTGAGCACCGTGGAGCATCCCGTGTCTTCAGAGGAAGACGATTCTGTACATTGTGTATTTATACCCCCTGTGTGACAGTTTATATATTTATTTATGGTGGTGGTGATTATATATAGATATCTAAGCATTTGTATCCCTTCCCCTTTAATTTACTTGTGTTATGGAACACACCCCTTGAAAGCCACTACTAACTTGGGGCCGGATACTCAAACTCTCATAACACCAGAGGAGAACCCGGTTACGCCCCAGCAGGGCCGTAACACACTGCTCACACAGTAATCTCTCTCACTGCTCACGCAGTTCTCTCGCTCACTGCTCACACTGTTCTCACTGCTAACACAGTTTTCTCTCTCTCACTGCTCACACAGTTCTCTCTCACTGCTCACACAGTTCTCTCTCACCGCTCACACAGTTCTTTCTCACTGCACACACAGTGATTTCTCTCACTGCTCATGCACTTCTCTCTCACTGCTCACACAGTTCTCTCCCATACTGCTCACACAGTTTTCTCTCTCTCATTGCTCATCCAGATCTCTCTCTCATTGCTCACACGGTTCTCTCTCTCATTGCTCACACGGTTCTTTCTCTCATTGCTCACACGGTTCTTTCTCTCATTGCTCACATGGTTCTCTCTTTCATTGCTCTCACACGGTCCTCTCTCTCATTTCTCACACAGTTTTCTCTCTCTCATTGCTCACACGGTTCTCTCTCTCATTGCACACACGGGTTTCTCCCTCATGGCTTACACAGTTTTCTCTCTCTCATTGCTCACACGGGTCTCTCTCTCATTGCTCACTCAGTTCTCTCTCTCACTGCTCATACAGTTCTCTCTCATTGCTCACACAGTTCTCTCCCTCACTGCTCACACAGTTCTCTCCTTAACTGCTCACACAGCTCTCTCCCTCACTGCTCACACAGTTTTCTCTCTCTCATTGCTCACACAGTTTTCTCTCTCTCACTGCTCACACAGTTCTCTCTCATTGCTCACACAGTTCTCTGCTGACTGCTCACACAGCTCTCTCCCTCACTGCTCACACAGTTTTCTCTCTCTCACTTCTCACACAGTTCTCTCCCTCACGTTTTACATTATTTTCTCTCACTGCTCACACAGTTCCCTCGTCACTGCTCACACAGTTCTCTCCCACTGCTCACACAGTTCACTCTCTCACTGCTCACACAGTTCTCTTCTTCACTATTCACACAGTTCTCCCTCACTGTTCACACAGTTCTCTCCTCTCACTGCTCACACAGTTGTCTTCCCTCGCTGCTCACACAGTTATCTCTCACTGCTCCCACAGTTCTCTCTCACACTGCTCACACAGTTCTCTCGCATTGCTCACACAGTTCTCTTCCTCACTGCTCACTCAGTTCTCTCCCCTCACTGCTCACACAGTTGTCTCCCTCACTGCTCACACGGTTCCCTCTCTCACTGCTCACAGGGTTCTCTCTCTCACTGCTCACACAGTTCTCTATCTCACTGCACATACGGTTCTCTCTCTCACTGCTCACACAGTTCTCTCTCTCACTGCTCACACGGTTCTTTCACTGCTCACACAGTTCTCTCTCTCACTGCTCACATAGTTCCCTCTCTCACTGCTCACACGGTTCTCTCTCTCACTGCTCACACAGTTCTCTCTCACTGCTAACAGTTCTCTCTCTCACTCCTCACACAGTTCTCTCTCTCACTGCTCACAGTTTTCTCTCTCACTGCTCACACAGTTCTCTCTCACTGCTCTTACGGTTCTCTCTCTCACACTGTTCACACGGGTCTCTCCCTCACTGCTCACACTGTTCACACGGGTCTCTCCCTCACTGCTCACACAGTTCTCCCTCACTGCTCCCACAGTTCTCTCCCTCACTGCTCACAATTCTCTCCCTCACTGTTCACACAGTTCTCTCCCTCACTGCTCACACAGTTCTCCCTCACTGCTCACACAGTTCTCTCCCCTCACTGCTCACGCAGTTCTCTCCCCTCACTGCTCACACAGTTCTCTCTCACTGCTCACACAGTTCTCTCCCTCACTGCTCACACAGTTCTCTCTCTTTGCTTACAATGATCTCTTCCTCACTGCTCACACACATCTCTCCCTCACTGCTCACACAGTTCTCTATTGCTCACACAGTTCTTTCTCTCACTGCTCACACAGATCTCTCCCTCACTGCTCACACCGTTCTCTCTCTCACTGCTCACACGGTTCTCTCTCACTGCTCACACGGTTCTCTCTTTCACTGCTCACACAGTTCTCCTATTCACTTTTCACATAGTTCTGTCTCTCGCTGCTCACACAGTTCTCTAGCATTGCTCACACAGTTCTCTTCCTCAGTACTCACTCAGTTTTCTCCCCTCACTGCTCCCACAGTTGTCACCCTCACTCTCACACGGTTCTCTCGCTCACTGCTCACAGGGTTCTCTCTCTCACTGCTTATACTGTTCTCTCTCTCACTGCACACACGGTTGTCTCTCTCATTGCTCACACAGTTCTCTCTCTCACTGCTCACACGGTTCTTTCACTGCTCACACAGTTCTCTCTCTCACTGCTCACATAGTTCCCTCTCTCACTGCTCATACGGTTCTCTCTCTCACTGCTCACACAGTTCTCTCTCACTGCTCACAGTTCTCTCTCCCACTCCTCACACAGTTCTCTCTCTCTCTCCTCACACAGTTCTCTCTCTCACTGCTCACAGTTTTCTCTCTCACTGCTCACACAGTTCTCTCTCTCACTGTTCACACGGGTCCCTCCCTCACTGCTCACACAGTTCTCCCTCACTGCTCACACAGTTCTCTCCCTCACTGCTCACAATTCTCTCCCTCACTGTTCACACAGTTCTCTCCCTCACTGGTCACGCAGTTCTCCCTCACTGCTCACACAGTTCCCTCCCCTCACTGCTCACGCAATTCTCTCCCCTCACTGCTCACACAGTTCTCTCTCACTGCTCACACAGTTCTCTCCCTCACTGCTCACACAGTTCTCTCTCATTGTTCACACAGTTCTCTTCCTCACTGCTCACACACATCTCTCCCTCACTGCTCACACAGTTCTCTCTCATTGCTCACACAATTCTCTCTCTCACTGCTCACACAGTTCTCTCCCTCACTGCTCACACAGTTGTCTCTCACTGCTCACACGGTTCTCTCTCTCACTGCTCACACAGTTCTCCTATTCACTGCTCACACAGTTCTCTCTCTCACTGCTCACACGGTTCTCTCTCTCACTGCTCACACAGTTCTCTCTCTCACTGCTTACATAGTTCTCTCTCTCACTGCTCACACGGTTCTCTCTTTCACTGCTCACAGTTTTGTCTCTCACTGCTCACACGGTTCTCTCCCTCACTGCTCACACGGTTCTCTCCCTCACTGCTCACACAGTTCTCTCCCTCACTGCTCACACAGTTCTCTCCCTCACTGCTCACACGGTTCTCTATCTCTCTCACTGCTCACACGGTTCTCTCCCTCACTGCTCACATGCTTCTCTCCCTCACTGCTCAAACTATTCTCTCCCTCACTGCTTACACAGTTCTCTCTCACTGCTCACACAGTTCTCTCTCTCAGTGCTCACACGGTTCTCTCTCTCTCACTGTTCACACGGTTTTCTCTCTTTCATTGCTCACACGGATCTCTCTCTGATTGCTCACACGGTTCTCTCTCTCATTGCTCACACGGTTCTTTCTCTCATTGCTCACATGGTTCTCCCTCTCATTGCTCTCACACGGTTCTCTCTCTCATTGCTCACACAGTTTTCTCTCTCTCATCGCTCACACGGTTCTCTCTCTCATTGCTCACACGGTTCTCTCTCTCTCATTGCTCACACGGTTCTCTCTCTCATTGCTCACACGGTTCTCTCTCTCATTGTTCACGCGGTTCTCTCTCTCATTGCTCTCAGGGTTCTCTAATTGCTCACACGGTCTTCTCTCTCTCATTGCTCACACGGTTCTCTCTCTCATTGCTCACACGGTTCTCTCTCTCTCATTGATCACACGGTTCTCTCTCTCATTGCTCACAGGGTTCTCTCATTGCTCACTCGGTTTTCTCTCTCTCATTGCTCACACAGTTCTCTCTCATTGCTCACACGGTTCTCTCTCTCATTGATCACACGGTTCTCTCTCTCATTGTTCACACGGTTCTCTCTCTCATTGCTCTCAGGGTTCTCTAATTGCTCACACGGTCTTCTCTCTCTCATTGCTCACACGGTTCTCTCTCTCATTGCTCACACGGTTCTCTCTCTCATTGATCACACGGTTCTCTCTCTCATTGCTCACAGGGTTCTCTCATTGCTCACTCGGTTTTCTCTCTCTCATTGCTCACACAGTTCTCTCTCATTGCTCACACAGTTCTCTCGCTCACTGCTCACACAGTTCTCTCCCTCACTGCTCACATTGTTCTCTCTCACTGCTCACACTGTTCCCTCGTCACTGCTCACACAGTTCCCTCGTCACTGCTCACACAGTTCTCTGTTACTTCTCACACAGTTCTCTCCCTGTTACGGACCCGAGTCCTGCGTCTGAGCACGGAGCATTGACGACAACGCCTTCTGTGAGTCAGCTCCCAAAACTCCCTTAAAATTGATGAAGCCATCTAGTGAGGACAGCATATACCGGCCACAGGGGCTGGTTTCCCGTCTTGATCAGCTCATAACATAGCCGCTGCTGACCTCTGGTGAGGTGGCGCTTAGACAGCAACGCCATCTATGGAGCAGAGAGGTGGACGTTTGTGTCTAAGCCTGTAAGTGAGGTGCCCTAGTGTGTCCCTAGTATTAATGACGTGTCTGATTACAGAGTCGACCTGGGACTGCTGTATTGAATGATGGATCAGTCTACCCAAGGCAGCCAAAGTCTCTCCACGTGTTTGCTGCAGAAGCTGTGAAGTCACCCCCGGACGAACACTGTTCAGTGTGTTAGCCTGCCTGTGACGTGGCAGTACCAGGAATCGTCTTATCTGGGGGCTGGCTGATGGAAGAGGCTACCCACTGTAGTGCGGAGAGAGGAGAGTGATCTGCGGAATCACACGAGGCTCCCGCCTAGGGTCTCGCAACACTAGTATCGGTCGTGGAGTGGCCCACACTGCGGATTTGATTGGAACCTGCCAGCTACAGGCTGGATTTGTGGATGAAGGCCTCCACGATGGTGCACCCAGTGGGACTGTGATTTGGCTGGCCTGTGGCCAGGGTAGATTCACCGAGAGAATCAGAGGATTCATCGTGGGCCACGACAAAGAGAACCAGGGCTACTCATCTTGAGCACCGTGGAGCATCCTGTGTCTTCAGAGGGAGACTAATCTGTATATAATATGTGTTGTTATAGCAAACCTGCATGTGACTGTGATATATTTATTTATAGTGGTGGTAGCAATATATATACAAAAGCAGTGCATTTGTATCCCTTCCCCTTTAATTTACTTGCGTTATGGAACACACCCCTTGGAAGCCACTACTAGCTTGGGGCCGGATACCCAAACTCTAATAACATCAGAGAAGAACCCAGTTGCGACCCAATAGGGCCGTTACACTCCCTCACTGCTCACACAGTTCTCTCACACAGTTCTCTCTCTCACTGCTCACACAGTTCTCTCTCTCACTGCTCACACAGTTCTCTCCTCTCACTGCTCACACGGTTCTCTTTTTTACTGCTCACAGGGTTCTCTCTCTCACTGCTCACACAGTTCTCTATCTCACTGCACACACGGTTCTCTCTCTCACTGCTTACACAGTTCTCTCTCTCACTGCTCACATATTTCCCTCTCTCACTGCTCACACGGTTCTTTCTCTCACTGCTCACAGTTCTCTTTCTCACTACTCACACGGTTCTCTCCCTCGCTGCTCACACAGTTCTCTCTCACTGCTCACAGTTCTCTCTCTCACTGCTCACACGGTTCTCTCTCACTGCTCACAGTTCTCTCCCTCACTGCTCAAACAATTCTCTCCCTCACTGCTCACACAGTTCTCCCTCACTGCTCACAGTTCTCTCCCTCACTGCTCACACAGTTCTCTCCCTCACTGCTCACACGGTTGTCTCTTTCACTGCTCACACTGTTCTCTTTCTCACTGATCACACAGTTCTCTCATTCACTGCTCACATAGTTCTGGCTCTCACTGCTCACACGGTTCTCTCATTCACTGCTCACATAGTTCTCTCTCTCACTGCTCACACGGTTCTCTCTCTCACTGCTCACACAGTTCTTTCTCTCACTGCTCACACAGTTCTCTCATTCACTGCTCACATAGTTCTCTCTCTCACTGCTCACTCGGTTCTGGCTCTCACTGCTCACACAGTTCATTCTCTCACTGCTCACACGGTTCTCTCTCTCACTGCTCACACAGTTCTTTCTCTCACTGCTCACACAGTTCTCTCATTCACTGCTCACATAGTTCTCTCTCTCACTGCTCACTCGGTTCTGGCTCTCACTGCTCACTCAGTTCATTCTCTCACTGCTCACACGGTTCTCTCTCTCACTGCTCACACAGTTCTTTCTCTCACTGCTTACATAGTTCTCTCTCACTGCTCACACGGTTCTCTCTCTCACTGCTCAAAGTTCTGTCTCTCACGGCTCACACGGTTCTCTCCCTCACTGCTCACACAGTTCTCTCTCACTGCTCACAGTTCTCTTTCTTACTGCTCACACGGTTCTCTCCCTCACTGCTCACACAGTTCTCTCTCACTGCTCTCAGTTTTCTATCTCTCACTGCTCACAGTTTTCTCTCTCACTGCTCACACAGTTCTTTCTCCTTGCTCACACGGTTCTCTCCCTCACTGCTCACACAGTTCTCTCTCACTGCTCACAGTTTTCTCTCTCACTACTCACACAGTTCTCTCTCACTGCTCACAGTTCTCTCCCTCACTGCTCAAACAATTTTCTCCCTCACTGCTCACACAGTTCTCCTTCACTGCTCACAGTTCTCTCCCTCACAGCTCACACAGTTCTCTCCCTCACTGCTCACACGGTTCTTTCCTTCACTACTCACACTGTTCTCTTTCTCACTGCTCACACAGTTCTCTCATTCACTGCTCACATAGTTCTGCCTCTCACTGCTCACACGGTTCTCTCCCTCACTGCTCACACAGTTCTCTCTCATTGTTCACACAGTTCTCTTCCTCACTGCTCACGCACATCTCTCCCTCACTGCTCACACAGTTCTCTCTCATTGCTCACACAATTCTCTCTCTCACTGCTCACACAGTTCTCTCTCACTGCTCACAGTTCTCTCTCCCACTCCTCACACAGTTCTCTCTCTCTCTCCTCACACAGTTCTCTCTCTCACTGCTCACAGTTTTCTCTCTCACTGCTCACACAGTTCTCTCTCTCACTGTTCACACGGGTCCCTCCCTCACTGCTCACACAGTTCTCCCTCACTGCTCACACAGTTCTCTCCCTCACTGCTCACAATTCTCTCCCTCACTGTTCACACAGTTCTCTCCCTCACTGGTCACGCAGTTCTCCCTCACTGCTCACACAGTTCCCTCCCCTCACTGCTCACGCAATTCTCTCCCCTCACTGCTCACACAGTTCTCTCTCACTGCTCACACAGTTCTCTCCCTCACTGCTCACACAGTTCTCTCTCATTGTTCACACAGTTCTCTTCCTCACTGCTCACACACATCTCTCCCTCACTGCTCACACAGTTCTCTCTCATTGCTCACACAATTCTCTCTCTCACTGCTCACACAGTTCTCTCCCTCACTGCTCACACAGTTGTCTCTCACTGCTCACACGGTTCTCTCTCTCACTGCTCACACAGTTCTCCTATTCACTGCTCACACAGTTCTCTCTCTCACTGCTCACACGGTTCTCTCTCTCACTGCTCACACAGTTCTCTCTCTCACTGCTTACATAGTTCTCTCTCTCACTGCTCACACGGTTCTCTCTTTCACTGCTCACAGTTTTGTCTCTCACTGCTCACACGGTTCTCTCCCTCACTGCTCACACGGTTCTCTCCCTCACTGCTCACACAGTTCTCTCCCTCACTGCTCACACAGTTCTCTCCCTCACTGCTCACACGGTTCTCTATCTCTCTCACTGCTCACACGGTTCTCTCCCTCACTGCTCACATGCTTCTCTCCCTCACTGCTCAAACTATTCTCTCCCTCACTGCTTACACAGTTCTCTCTCACTGCTCACACAGTTCTCTCTCTCAGTGCTCACACGGTTCTCTCTCTCTCACTGTTCACACGGTTTTCTCTCTTTCATTGCTCACACGGATCTCTCTCTGATTGCTCACACGGTTCTCTCTCTCATTGCTCACACGGTTCTTTCTCTCATTGCTCACATGGTTCTCCCTCTCATTGCTCTCACACGGTTCTCTCTCTCATTGCTCACACAGTTTTCTCTCTCTCATCGCTCACACGGTTCTCTCTCTCATTGCTCACACGGTTCTCTCTCTCTCATTGCTCACACGGTTCTCTCTCTCATTGCTCACACGGTTCTCTCTCTCATTGTTCACGCGGTTCTCTCTCTCATTGCTCTCAGGGTTCTCTAATTGCTCACACGGTCTTCTCTCTCTCATTGCTCACACGGTTCTCTCTCTCATTGCTCACACGGTTCTCTCTCTCTCATTGATCACACGGTTCTCTCTCTCATTGCTCACAGGGTTCTCTCATTGCTCACTCGGTTTTCTCTCTCTCATTGCTCACACAGTTCTCTCTCATTGCTCACACGGTTCTCTCTCTCATTGATCACACGGTTCTCTCTCTCATTGTTCACACGGTTCTCTCTCTCATTGCTCTCAGGGTTCTCTAATTGCTCACACGGTCTTCTCTCTCTCATTGCTCACACGGTTCTCTCTCTCATTGCTCACACGGTTCTCTCTCTCATTGATCACACGGTTCTCTCTCTCATTGCTCACAGGGTTCTCTCATTGCTCACTCGGTTTTCTCTCTCTCATTGCTCACACAGTTCTCTCTCATTGCTCACACAGTTCTCTCGCTCACTGCTCACACAGTTCTCTCCCTCACTGCTCACATTGTTCTCTCTCACTGCTCACACTGTTCCCTCGTCACTGCTCACACAGTTCCCTCGTCACTGCTCACACAGTTCTCTGTTACTTCTCACACAGTTCTCTCCCTGTTACGGACCCGAGTCCTGCGTCTGAGCACGGAGCATTGACGACAACGCCTTCTGTGAGTCAGCTCCCAAAACTCCCTTAAAATTGATGAAGCCATCTAGTGAGGACAGCATATACCGGCCACAGGGGCTGGTTTCCCGTCTTGATCAGCTCATAACATAGCCGCTGCTGACCTCTGGTGAGGTGGCGCTTAGACAGCAACGCCATCTATGGAGCAGAGAGGTGGACGTTTGTGTCTAAGCCTGTAAGTGAGGTGCCCTAGTGTGTCCCTAGTATTAATGACGTGTCTGATTACAGAGTCGACCTGGGACTGCTGTATTGAATGATGGATCAGTCTACCCAAGGCAGCCAAAGTCTCTCCACGTGTTTGCTGCAGAAGCTGTGAAGTCACCCCCGGACGAACACTGTTCAGTGTGTTAGCCTGCCTGTGACGTGGCAGTACCAGGAATCGTCTTATCTGGGGGCTGGCTGATGGAAGAGGCTACCCACTGTAGTGCGGAGAGAGGAGAGTGATCTGCGGAATCACACGAGGCTCCCGCCTAGGGTCTCGCAACACTAGTATCGGTCGTGGAGTGGCCCACACAGCGGATTTGATTGGAACCTGCCAGCTACAGGCTGGATTTGTGGATGAAGGCCTCCACGATGGTGCACCCAGTGGGACTGTGATTTGGCTGGCCTGTGGCCAGGGTAGATTCACCGAGAGAATCAGAGGATTCATCGTGGGCCACGACAAAGAGAACCAGGGCTACTCATCTTGAGCACCGTGGAGCATCCTGTGTCTTCAGAGGGAGACTAATCTGTATATAATATGTGTTGTTATAGCAAACCTGCATGTGACTGTGATATATTTATTTATAGTGGTGGTAGCAATATATATACAAAAGCAGTGCATTTGTGTCCCTTCCCCTTTAATTTACTTGCGTTATGGAACACACCCCTTGGAAGCCACTACTAGCTTGGGGCCGGATACCCAAACTCTAATAACATCAGAGAAGAACCCAGTTGCGACCCAATAGGGCCGTTACACTCCCTCACTGCTCACACAGTTCTCTCACACAGTTCTCTCTCTCACTGCTCACACAGTTCTCTCTCTCACTGCTCACACAGTTCTCTCCTCTCACTGCTCACACGGTTCTCTTTTTTACTGCTCACAGGGTTCTCTCTCTCACTGCTCACACAGTTCTCTATCTCACTGCACACACGGTTCTCTCTCTCACTGCTTACACAGTTCTCTCTCTCACTGCTCACATATTTCCCTCTCTCACTGCTCACACGGTTCTTTCTCTCACTGCTCACAGTTCTCTTTCTCACTACTCACACGGTTCTCTCCCTCGCTGCTCACACAGTTCTCTCTCACTGCTCACAGTTCTCTCTCTCACTGCTCACACGGTTCTCTCTCACTGCTCACAGTTCTCTCCCTCACTGCTCAAACAATTCTCTCCCTCACTGCTCACACAGTTCTCCCTTACTGCTCACAGTTCTCTCCCTCACTGCTCACACAGTTCTCTCCCTCACTGCTCACACGGTTGTCTCTTTCACTGCTCACACTGTTCTCTTTCTCACTGATCACACAGTTCTCTCATTCACTGCTCACATAGTTCTGGCTCTCACTGCTCACACGGTTCTCTCATTCACTGCTCACATAGTTCTCTCTCTCACTGCTCACACGGTTCTCTCTCTCACTGCTCACACAGTTCTTTCTCTCACTGCTCACACAGTTATCTCATTCACTGCTCACATAGTTCTCTCTCTCACTGCTCACTCGGTTCTGGCTCTCACTGCTCACACAGTTCATTCTCTCACTGCTCACACGGTTCTCTCTCTCACTGCTCACACAGTTCTTTCTCTCACTGCTCACACAGTTCTCTCATTCACTGCTCACATAGTTCTCTCTCTCACTGCTCACTCGGTTCTGGCTCTCACTGCTCACACAGTTCATTCTCTCACTGCTCACACGGTTCTCTCTCTCACTGCTCACACAGTTCTTTCTCTCACTGCTTACATAGTTCTCTCTCACTGCTCACACGGTTCTCTCTCTCACTGCTCAAAGTTCTGTCTCTCACGGCTCACACGGTTCTCTCCCTCACTGCTCACACAGTTCTCTCTCACTGCTCACAGTTCTCTTTCTTACTGCTCACACGGTTCTCTCCCTCACTGCTCACACAGTTCTCTCTAACTGCTCTCAGTTTTCTATCTCTCACTGCTCACAGTTTTCTCTCTCACTGCTCACACAGTTCTTTCTCCTTGCTCACACGGTTCTCTCCCTCACTGCTCACACAGTTCTCTCTCACTGCTCACAGTTTTCTCTCTCACTACTCACACAGTTCTCTCTCACTGCTCACAGTTCTCTCCCTCACTGCTCAAACAATTTTCTCCCTCACTGCTCACACAGTTCTCCTTCACTGCTCACAGTTCTCTCCCTCACAGCTCACACAGTTCTCTCCCTCACTGCTCACACGGTTCTTTCCTTCACTACTCACACTGTTCTCTTTCTCACTGCTCACACAGTTCTCTCATTCACTGCTCACATAGTTCTGCCTCTCACTGCTCACACGGTTCTCTCCCTCACTGCTCACACAGTTCTCTCTCATTGTTCACACAGTTCTCTTCCTCACTGCTCACGCACATCTCTCCCTCACTGCTCACACAGTTCTCTCTCATTGCTCACACAATTCTCTCTCTCACTGCTCACACAGTTCTCTCCCTCACTGCTCACACAGTTGTCTCTCACTGCTCACACAGTTCTCTCTCTCACTGCTCACACAGTTCTCCTATTCACTGCTCACACAGTTCTCTCTCTCACTGCTCACACGGTTCTCTCTCTCACTGCTCACACAGTTCTCCCTCTCACTGCTTACATAGTTCTCTCTCTCACTGCTCACACGGTTCTCTCTTTCACTGCTCACAGTTCTGTCTCTCACTGCTCGCACGGTTCTCTCCCTCACTGCTCACACAGTTCTCTCTCACTGCTCACAGTTCTCTCTCATACTGCTCACACGGTTCTCTCCCTCACTGCTCACACAGTTCTCTCCCTCACTGCTCACACAGTTCTCTCCCTCACTGCTCACACGGTTCTCTATCTCTCTCACTGCTCACACGGTTCTCTCCCTCACTGCTCACATGCTTCTCTCCCTCACTGCTCAAACTATTCTCTCCCTCACTGCTTACACAGTTCTCTCTCACTGCTCACACAGTTCTCTCTCTCAGTGCTCACACGGTTCTCTCTCTCTCACTGTTCACACGGTTTTCTGTCTTTCATTGCTCACACGGATCTCTCTCTGATTGCTCACACGGTTCTCTCTCTCATTGCTCACACAGTTCTTTCTCTCAATGCTCACATGGTTCTCCCTCTCATTGCTCTCACACGGTTCTCTCTCTCATTGCTCACACAGTTTTCTCTCTCTCATTGCTCACACGGTTCTCTCTCTCATTGCTCACACGGTTCTCTCTCTCATTGTTCACACGGTTCTCTCTCTCATTGCTCTCAGGGTTCTCTAATTGCTCACACGGTCTTCTCTCTCTCATTGCTCACACGGTTCTCTCTCTCATTGCTCACACGGTTCTCTCTCTCATTGATCACACGGTTCTCTCTCTCATTGCTCACAGGGTTCTCTTATTGCTCACTCGGTTTTCTCTCTCTCATTGCTCACACAGTTCTCTCTCATTGCTCACACAGTTCTCTCGCTCACTGCTCACACAGTTCTCTCCCTCACTGCTCACATTGTTCTCTCTCACTGCTCACACTGTTCCCTCGTCACTGCTCACACAGTTCCCTCGTCACTGCTCACACAGTTCTCTGTTACTTCTCACACAGTTCTCTCCCTGTTACGGACCCGAGTCCAGCGTCTGAGCACGGAGCATTGACGACAACGCCTTCTGTGAGTCAGCTCCCGAAACTCCCTTAAAATTGATGAAGCCATCTAGTGAGGACAGCATATACCGGCCACAGGGGCTGGTTTCCCGTCTTGATCAGCTCATAACATAGCCGCTGCTGACCTCTGGTGAGGTGGCGCTTAGACAGCAACGCCATCTATGGAGCAGAGAGTTGGACGTTTGTGTTTAAGCCTTTAAGTGAGGTGCCCTAGTGTGTCCCTAGTATTAATGACGTGTCTGATTACAGAGTGGACCTGGGACTGCTGTATTGAACGATGGATCAGTCTACCCAAGGCAGCCAAAGTTTCTCCACGTGTTTGCTGCAGAAGCTGTGAAGTCACCCCCGGACGAACACTGTTCAGTGTGTTAGCCTGCCTGTGACGTGGCAGTACTAGGAATCGTCTTATCTGGGGGCTGGCTGATGGAAGAGGCTACCCACTGTAGTGCCGAGAGAGGAGAGTGATCTGCGGAATCACACGAGGCTCCCGCCTAGGGTCTCGCAACCCTAGTATCGGTCGTGGAGTGGCCCACACAGCGGATTTGATTGGAACCTGCCAGCTACAGGCTGGATTTGTAGATGAAGGCCTCCACGATGGTGCACCCAGTGGGACTGTGATTTGGCTGGCCTGTGGCCAGGGTAGATTCACCGAGAGAATCAGAGGATTCATCGTGGGCCACGACGAAGAGAACCAGGGCTACTCATCTTGAGCACCGTGGAGCATCCTGTGTCTTCAGAGGGAGTCTAATCTGTATATAGTAAGTGTTGTTATAGCAAACCTGCATGTGACTGTGATATATTTATTTATAGTGGTGGTAGCAATATATATACAAAAGCAGTGCATTTGTATCCCTTCCCCTTTAATTTACTTGCGTTATGGAACACACCCCTTGAAAGCTACTACTAGCTTGGAGCCGGATACCCAAACTCTAATAACATCAGAGAAGAACCCAGTTGCCACCCAATAGGGCCGTTACACTCCCTCACTGCTCACACAGTTCTCTCACACAGTTCTCTCTCTCACTGCTCACACAGTTCTCTCCTCTCACTGCTCACACGGTTCTCTTTTTTACTGCTCACAGGGTTCTCTCTCTCACTGCTCACACAGTTCTCTATCTCACTGCACACACGGTTCTCTCTCTCACTGCTTACACAGTTCTCTCTCTCACTGCTCACATATTTCCCTCTCTCACTGCTCACACGGTTCTTTCTCTCACTGCTCACAGTTCTCTTTCTCACTACTCACACGGTTCTCTCCCTCGCTGCTCACACAGTTCTCTCTCACTGCTCACAGTTCTCTCTCTCACTGCTCACACGGTTCTCTCTCACTGCTCACAGTTCTCTCCCTCACTGCTCAAACAATTCTCTCCCTCACTGCTCACACAGTTCTCCCTCACTGCTCACAGTTCTCTCCCTCACTGCTCACACAGTTCTCTCCCTCACTGCTCACACGGTTGTCTCTTTCACTGCTCACACAGTTCTCTTTCTCACTGATCACACAGTTCTCTCATTCACTGCTCACATAGTTCTGGCTCTCACTGCTCACACGGTTCTGGCTGTCACTGCTCACATAGTTCTCTCTCTCACTGCTCACACGGTTCTCTCTCTCACTGCTCACACAGTTCTTTCTCTCACTGCTCACACAGTTCTCTCATTCACTGCTCACATAGTTCTCTCTCTCACTGCTCACTCGGTTCTGGCTCTCACTGCTCACACAGTTCATTCTCTCACTGTTCACACGGTTCTCTCTCTCACTGCTCACACGGTTCTCTCTCTCACTGCTCAAAGTTCTGTCTCTCACGGCCCACACGGTTCTCTCCCTCACTGCTCACACAGTTCTCTCTCACTGCTCACAGTTCTCTTTCTTACTGCTCACACGGTTCTCTCCCTCACTGCTCACACAGTTCTCTCTCACTGCTCTCAGTTTTCTATCTCTCACTGCTCACAGTTTTCCCTCTCACTACTCACACAGTTCTCTCTCACTGCTCACAGTTCTCTCCCTCACTGCTCAAACAATTTTCTCCCTCACTGCTCACACAGTTCTGCCTCTCACTGCTCACACGGTTGTCTCTCTCACTGCTCACACAGTTCTCTCTCTCAGTGCTCACATAGTTCCCTCTCTCACTGCTCATACGGTTCTCTCTCTCACTGCTCACACAGAGCTCTCTCACTGCTCACAGTTCTCTCTCTCACTCCTCACACAGTTCTCTCTCTCACTGCTCACAGTTTTCTCTCTCACTGCTCACACAGTTCTCTCTCACTGCTCACACGGTTCTCTCTCTCACTGTTCACACGGGTCTCTCCCTCACTGCTCACACAGTTCTCCCTCACTGCTTACACAGTTCTCTCCCTCACTGCTCACAATTCTCTCTCTCACTGTTCACACAGTTCTCTCCCGCACTGCTCACACAGTTCTCCCTCACTGCTCACACAATTCCCTCCCCTCACTGCTCACGCTGTTCTCTCCCCTCACTGCTCACACAGTTCTCTCTCACTGCTCACACAGTTCTCTCCCTCACTGCTCACACAGTTCTCTCTCATTGTTCACACAGTTCTCTTCCTCACTGCTCACACACATCTCTCCCTCACTGCTCACACAGTTCTCTCTGATTGCTTACACAATTTTCTCTCTCACTGCTCACACAGTTCTCTCCCTCACTGCTCACACAGTTCTGTCTCTCACTGTTCACACGGTTCTCTCTCTCACTGCTCACACAGTTCTCCTGTTCACTGCTCACACAGTTCTCTCTCTCACTGCTCACACGGTTCTCTCTCTCTCACTGCTCACACAGTTCTCTCTCTCACTGCTTACATAGTTCTCTCTGTCACTGCTCACACGGTTCTCTCTCTCACTGCTCACAGTTCTGTCTCTCACTGCTCACTCGGTTCTCTCCCTCACTGCTCACACAGTTCTCTCTCACTGCTCACAGTTCTCTCTCACACTGCTCACACGGTTCTCTCCCTCACTGCTCACACAGTTCTCTCCCTCACTGCTCACACAGTTCTCTCCCTCACTGCTCACACAGTTCTCTCTCATTGCTCACTCAATTTTCTCTCTCATTGCTCACACAGTTCTCTCCCTCACTGCTCACAGTTCTCCCTCACTGCTCACACGGTTCTCTCTCTCACTGTTCACACGGGTCTCTCCCTCACTGCTCACACAGTTCTCCCTCACTGCTCACACAGTTCTCTCCCTCACTGATGACAATTCTCTCCCTCACTGTTCACACAGTTCTATCCCTCACTGCTCACACAGTTCTCCCTCACTGCTCACACAGTTCTCTCCCTCACTGCTCACACAGTTCTCTCTCATTGTTCACACAGTTCTCTTCCTCACTACTCACACACATCTCTCCCTCACTGCTCACACAGTTCTCTCTCATTGCTCACACAATTTTCTCTCTCACTGCTCACACAATTCTCTCCCTCACTGCTCACACAGTTCTGTCTCTCACTGCTCACACAGTTCTCTCTCTCACTGCTCGCACAGTTCTCCTATTCACTGCTCACACAGGTCTCTCTCTCACTGCTCACACGGTTCTCTCTCTCTCACTGCTCACACAGTTCTCTCTCTCACTGCTTACATAGTTCTCTTTCTCACTGCTCACTCGGTTCTCTCTCTCACTGCTCACAGTTCTGTCTCTCACTGCTCACACGGTTCTCTCCCTCACTGCTCACACAGTTCTCTCTCACTGCTCACAGTTCTCTCTCACACTGCTCACACGGTTCTCTCCCTCACTGCTCACACAGTTCTCTCCCTCACTGCTCACACAGTTCTCTCCCTCACTGCTCACACAGTTCTCTCTCATTGCTCACACAATTTTCTCTCTCACTGCTCACACAGTTCTCTCCCTCACTGCTCACACAGTTCTCCCTCACTGCTCACACGGTTCTCTCTCTCACTGTTCACACGGGTCTCTCCCTCACTGCTCACACAGTTCTCCCTCACTGCTCACACAGTTCTCTCCCTCACTGATCACAATTCTCTCCCTCACTGTTCACACAGTTCTATCCCTCACTGCTCACACAGTTCTCAATCACTGCTCACACAATTCCCTCCCCTCACTGCTCACGTAGTTCTCTCCCCTCACTGCTCACACAGTTCTCTCTCACTGCTCACACAGTTCTCTCTCACTGCTCACACAGTTCTCTCCCTCCCTGCTCACACAATTCTCTCTCATTGTTCACACAGTTCTCTTCCTCACTGCTCACACACATCTCTCCCTCACTGCTCACACAGTTCTCTCTCATTGCTCACACAATTTTCTCTCTCACTGCTCACACAGTTCTCTCCCTCACTGCTCACACAGTTCTGTCTCTCACTGCTCACACGGTTCTCTCTCTCACTGCTCACACAGTTCTCCTATTCACTGCTCACACAGTTCTCTCTCTCACTGCTCACACGGTTCTCTCTCTTTCACTGCTCACACAGTTCTCTCTCTCACTGCTTACATAGTTCTCTCTCTCACTGCTCACACGGTTCTCTCTCTCACTGCTCACAGTTCTGTCTCTCACTGCTCACACGGTTCTCTCCCTCACTGCTCACACAGTTCTCTCTCACTGCTCACAGTTCTCTCTCACACTGCTCACACGGTTCTCTCCCTCACTGCTCACACAGTTCTCTCCCTCACTGCTCACTCAGTTCTCTCCCTCACTGCTCACACGGTTCTCTATCTCTCTCACTGCTCACACGGTTCTCTCCCTCACTGCTCACATGCTTCTCTCCCTCACTGCTCAAACTATTCTCTCCCTCACTGCTTACACAGTTCTCTCTTACTGCTCACACAGTTCTCTCTCTCAGTGCTCACACGGTTCTCTCTCTCTCACTGCTCACACGGTTTTCTCTCTTTCATTGCTCACACGGATCTCTCTCTCATTGCTCACACGGTTCTCTCTCTCATTGCTCACACGGTTCTTTCTCTCATTGCTCACATTGTTCTCTCTCTCATTGCTCTCACACGGTTCGCTCTCTCATTGCTCACAGGGTTCTCTGTCTCATTGCTCACAGGGTTCTCTAATTGCTCACACGGTCTTCTCTCTCTCATTGCTCTCACGGTTCTCTCTCTCATTGCTCACACGGTTCTCTCTCTCATTGATCACACGGTTCTCTCTCTCATTGCTCACAGGGTTCTCTCATTGCTCACTCGGTTTTCTCTCTCTCATTGCTCACACAGTTCTCTCTCATTGCTCACACAGTTCTCTCGCTCACTGCTCACACAGTTCTTTCCTTCACTGCTCACATTGTTCTCTCTCACTGCTCACACAGTTCCCTCGTCACTGCTCACACAGTTCTCTCTTACTTCTCACACAGTTCTCTCCCTGTTATGGACCCGAGTCCAGCGTCTGAGCACGGAGCATTGACGACAACGCCTTCTGTGAGTCAGCTCCCGAAACCCCCTTCAAATGGATGAAGCCATCTAGTGAGGACAGCATATACCGGCCACAGGGGCTGGTTTCCCGTCTTGATCAGCTCATAACATAGCCGCTGCTGACCTCTGGTGAGGTGGCGCTTAGACAGCAACGCCATCTATGGAGCAGAGAGGTGGACGTTTGTGTCTAAGCCTGTAAGTGAGGTGCCCTAGAGTGTCCCTAGTATTAATGACGTGTCTGATTACAGAGTCGACCTGGGACTGCTGTATTGAACGATGGATCAGTCTACCCAAGGCAGCCAAAGTCTCTCCACGTGTTTGCTGCAGAAGCTGTGAAGTCACCCCCGGACAAACACTGTTGAGTGTGTTAGCCTGCCTGTGACGTGGCAGTACCAGGAATCGTCTTATCTGGGGGCTGGCTGATGAAAAGGCTACCCACTGTAGTGCGGAGAGAGGAGAGTGATCTGCAGAATCACACGAGGCTGCCGCCTAGGGCTCGCAACCCTAGTATCGGTCGTGGAGTGGCCTACACAGCGGAGCTGATTGGAACCTGCCAGCTACAGGCTGGATTTGTGGATGAAGGCCTCCACGATGGTGCACCCAGTGGGACTGTGATTTGGCTGGCCTGTGGCCAGGGTAGATTCACCGAGTGAATCAGAGGATTCATCGTGGGCCATGACGAAGAGAACCAGGGCTACTCATCTTGAGCACCGTGGAGCATCCTGTGTCTTTAGAGGGAGACTAATCTGTATATAATAAGTGTAGTTATAGCAACCCTGCCTGTGACTGTGATATATTTATTTATGGTGGTGGTAGCAATATATATACAAAAGCAGTGCATTTGTATCCTTTCCCCTTTAATACACTTTCGCGCTTTAGATTAGCCATTGGTCGTCACCGTATTTTCTTACGTTTCCGCATAACAGACTACGCCTGTAGTCCATCGAAAAAATATTTGTATAAATTCCATTTTCTAACCGAACTGGATGGGGATACTCTCAGATTTTTCGCCATGAAATTCCCGTTCTCCTTCATCGAACACATGGCATCTCGGCCTACCCGGTCACGTGGTCGGCCCATTGTTTTGTTGACACCACAAGTGCCCACACTGCGCTCCCCTCTCTTGTGATGTGGCACTGTGCCCTGCGCCTTGCTACACAAGGTACCACCGAAGAAAGATATTTTGGGTGGAGAAAAAATAACCACCGCCAATAGCTTCACTCCGCCTAAGAAACATCAGATGAGCAACTTTAGGATCAGAAGCTTGAAGATGGTAAAGTGAAGAAAAAATGCTGAACTGTTGATCTTCAATCAACATAGACAGGGTAAGTACACCTATTTGGAATTTTTTATTATCTATAAGAAGTTATATTATATACGTTTTGTAGAGAATTTATTTGCGAATTTTTTGGTAGCAGAATGAATATTATATCACATAAACTTCTATAAGTAAAAAAAAAAAACACAAAGTATGTTTGGGGGGTGTGGCGGGGGTGTGGCAGTGGGTTCCCTTTAGCCGTTGATATATTCAACACGTGGGAAATATTTGTATGTGTTATGTATATGTCTGTGTAGGTAATTTTACTGCGATCACTGTCATACAAATTATAAAATGTTTCAACAAGTATAAACATGACAAACATCAAACGAACGAAAACAATGCGTTCGTTTATGCCGCGAACGCATACTGAGCGACGTGGTTCTATATATGGCGTTTCTCTTACACATGCTTTGTACAATTGTTATACATTTCATCTTATAGAAGATTTTATTGCGAACACATTGGTATAAAAAAGAAATACGTACATAGAAAAGTAGGGTCAGGAAACGTATAAATGTATAAACTTTCCAAGCATGATTTCCCCCCTATGTTTTCGCCAGTGCGCTCGCGGCTAACTACTCTCCACTTCCCACACTCTTGCGGGTGGGCAATTACCTTTATTATACATTCATATGCATATGTCCGTGTAGAGAATTGTATTGCGATTCCAATGATACCACAATTAGCGATGTAGAATAACTGTAGGCTTCGCAACCATTAAGAGAGTGGAAACATTTTGTTGCTGTTTGGCGCTCTTGGCGAGTGATCTGAATAGTTTTTTATTTGGTGTTGATAGTCCTTATGCTTGGGCGGCATTTTATAGGTATGCTCTTATAGACAATTTCATTGCAAACACAGTGATACCAAATTGAAATACGTGCGCTTTCAATTATTGTCAGGACAGTAAAAAGAGTGTACACTTTTTCGGTCTTACCACGTAGGCGCGCGGAGCGCCAAAAGCATCTAGGGTATAATTTTTTTTTGAGCGCCGAGAGCGCAAAAGTGTATTAATTTACTTGCGTTACGGAACACACCCCCTGAAATCCACTACTAGCTTGGGGCCGGATACCCAAACTCTAATAACATCAGAGAAGAACCCAGTTGCGACCCAATAGGGCCGTAACACTCCCTCACTGCTCACACAGTTCTCTCCCACTGCTCACACAGTTCTCTCTCTCACTGCTCACACAGTTCTCTCCTCTCACTGCTCACACGGTTCTCTTTCTTACTGCTCACAGGGTTCTCTCTCTCACTGCTCACACAGTTCTCTATCTCACTGCACACACGGTTCTCTCTCTCACTGCTTAAACAGTTCTCTCTCTCACTGCTCACATATTTCCCTCTCTCACTGCTCACACGGTTCTCTCTCTCACTGCTCACAGTTCTCTTTATCACTGCTCACACGGTTCTCTCCCTCGCTGCTCACACAGTTCTCTCTCACTGCTCACAGTTCTCTCTCTCACTGCTCACACGGTTCTCTCTCACTGCTCACAGTTCTCTCCCTCACTGCACACACGGTTCTCTCTCTCACTGCTTAAACAGTTCTCTCACTGCTCACTCGGTTCTGGCTCTCACTGCTCATACAGTTCATTCTCTCACTGCTCACACGGTTCTCTCTCTCACTGCTCACACAGTTCTTTGTCTCACTGCTCACATAGTTCTCTCTCACTGCTCACATGGTTCTCTCTCTCACTGCTCAAAGTTCTGTCTCTCACGGCTCACACGGTTCTCTCCCTCACTGCTCACACAGTTCTCTCTCACTGCTCACAGTTCTCTTTCTTACTGCTCACACGGTTCTCTCCCTCACTGCTCACACAGTTCTCTCTCACTGCTCTCAGTTTTCTTTCTCTCACTGCTCACAGATTTCTCTCTCACTGCTCACACAGTTCTTTCTCATTGCTCACACGGTTCTCTCCCTCACTGCTCACACAGTTCTCTCTCACTGCTCACAGTTTTCTCTCTCACTACTCACACAGTTCTCTCTCCCTGCTCACAGTTCTCTCCCTCACTGCTCAAACAATTTTCTCCCTCACTGGTCACACAGTTCTCCCTCACTGCTCACAGTTCTCTCCCTCACAGCTCACACAGTTCTCTCCCTCACTGCTCACACGGTTCTTTCCTTCACTGCTCACACTGTTCTCTTTCTCACTGCTCACACAGTTCTCTCATTCACTGCTCACATAGTTCTGCCTCTCACTGCTCACACGGTTTTCTCTCTCACTGCTCACACAGTTCTCTCTCTCAGTGCTCACATAGTTCCCTCTCTCACTGCTCATACGGTTCTCTCTCTCACTGCTCATACGGTTCTCTCTCTCACTGCTCACACAGAGCTCTCTCACTGCTCACAGTTCTCTCTCTCACTCCTCACACAGTTCTCTCTCTCACTGCTCACAGTTTTCTCTCTCACTGCTCACACAGTTCTCTCTCACTGCTCACACGGTTCTCTCTCTCACTGTTCACACGGGTCTCTCCCTCATTGCTCACACAGTTCTCCCTCACTGCTTACACAGTTCTCTCCCTCACTGCTCACAATTCTCACTCTCACTGTTCACACAGTTCTCTCCCGTACTTCTCACACAGTTCTCTCTCACTGCTCACACAATTCCCTCCCCTCACTGCTCACGCAGTTCTCTCCCCTTACTGCTCACACAGTTCTCCTTCACTGCTCACACAATTCCCTCCCCTCACTGCTCACGCTGTTCTCTCCCCTCACTGCTCACACAGTTCTCTCTCACTGCTCACACAGTTCTCTCCCTCACTGCTCACACAGTTCTCTCTCATTGTTCACACAGTTCTCTTCCTCACTGCTCACACACATCTCTCCCTCACTGCTCACACAGTTCTCTCTCATTGCTCACACAATTCTCTCTCTCACTGCTCACACAGTTCTCTCCCTCACTGCTCACACAGTTCTCCCTCACTGCTCACACGGTTCTCTCTCTCACTGTTCACACGGGTCTCTCCCTCACTGCTCACACAGTTCTCCCTCACTGCTCACACAGTTCTCTCCCTCACTGATCACAATTCTCTCCCTCACTGTTCACACAGTTCTATCCCTTACTGCTCACACAGTTCTCCCTCACTGCTCACACAATTCCCTCCCCTCACTGCTCACGCAGTTCTCTCCCCTTACTGCTCACACAGTTCTCCCTCACTGCTCACACAATTCCCTCCCCTCACTGCTCACGCCGTTCTCTCCCCTCACTGCTCACACAGTTCTCCCTCACTGCTCACACAGTTCTCTCCCTCAATGCTCACACAGTTCTCTCTCATTGTTCACACAGTTCTCTCTCTCACTTCTCACACAGTTCTCTCCTCTCACTGCTCACACGGCTCTCTTTCTTACAGCTCACAGGGTTCTCTCTCTCACTGCTCACACAGTTCTCTATCTCACTGCACACACGGTTCTCTCTCTCACTGCTTAAACAGTTCTCTCTCTCACTGCTCACATATTTCCCTCTCTCACTGCTCACACGGTTCTCTCTCTCACTGCTCACAGTTCTCTTTCTCACTGCTCACACGGTTCTCTCCCTCGCTGCTCACACAGTTCTCTCTCACTGCTCACAGTTCTCTCTCTCACTGCTCACACGGTTCTCTCTCACTGCTCACAGTTCTCTCCCTCACTGCTCACACCGTTCTCTCTCATTGTTCACACAGTTCTCTTCCTCACTGCTCACACACATCTCTCCCTCACTGCTCACACAGTTCTCTCTCATTGCTCACACAATTTTCTCTCTCACTGCTCACACAGTTCTCTCCCTCACTGCTCACACAGTTCTGTCTCTCACTGCTCACACGGTTCTCTCTTTCACTGCTCACACAGTTCTCCTATTCACTGCTCACACAGTTCTCTCTTTCACTGCTCACACGGTTCTCTCTCTCTCACTGGTCACACAGTTCTCTCTCTCACTGCTTACATAGTTCTCTCTCTCACTGCTCACACGGTTCTCTCTCTCACTGCTCACAGTTCTGTCTCTCACTGCTCACACGGTTCTCTCCCTCACTGCTCACACAGTTCTCTCTCACTGCTCACAGTTCTCTCTCACACTGCTCACACGGTTCTCTCCCTCACTGCTCACACAGTTCTCTCCCTCACTGCTCACACAGTTCTCTCCCTCACTGCTCACACGGTTCTCTATCTCTCTCACTGCTCACACGGTTCTCTCCCTCACTGCTCACATGCTTCTCTCCCTCACTGCTCAAACTATTCTCTCCCTCACTGCTTACACAGTTCTCTCTCACTGCTCACACAGTTCTCTCTCTCAGTGCTCACACGGTTCTCTCTCTCTCACTGTTCACACGGTTTTCTGTCTTTCATTGCTCACACGGATCTCTCTCTGATTGCTCACACGGTTCTCTCTCTCATTGCTCACACAGTTCTTTCTCTCAATGCTCACATGGTTCTCCCTCTCATTGCTCTCACACGGTTCTCTCTCTCATTGCTCACACAGTTTTCTCTCTCTCATTGCTCACACGGTTCTCTCTCTCATTGCTCACACGGTTCTCTCTCTCATTGTTCACACGGTTCTCTCTCTCATTGCTCTCAGGGTTCTCTAATTGCTCACACGGTCTTCTCTCTCTCATTGCTCACACGGTTCTCTCTCTCATTGCTCACACGGTTCTCTCTCTCATTGATCACACGGTTCTCTCTCTCATTGCTCACAGGGTTCTCTTATTGCTCACTCGGTTTTCTCTCTCTCATTGCTCACACAGTTCTCTCTCATTGCTCACACAGTTCTCTCGCTCACTGCTCACACAGTTCTCTCCCTCACTGCTCACATTGTTCTCTCTCACTGCTCACACTGTTCCCTCGTCACTGCTCACACAGTTCCCTCGTCACTGCTCACACAGTTCTCTGTTACTTCTCACACAGTTCTCTCCCTGTTACGGACCCGAGTCCAGCGTCTGAGCACGGAGCATTGACGACAACGCCTTCTGTGAGTCAGCTCCCGAAACTCCCTTAAAATTGATGAAGCCATCTAGTGAGGACAGCATATACCGGCCACAGGGGCTGGTTTCCCGTCTTGATCAGCTCATAACATAGCCGCTGCTGACCTCTGGTGAGGTGGCGCTTAGACAGCAACGCCATCTATGGAGCAGAGAGTTGGACGTTTGTGTTTAAGCCTTTAAGTGAGGTGCCCTAGTGTGTCCCTAGTATTAATGACGTGTCTGATTACAGAGTGGACCTGGGACTGCTGTATTGAACGATGGATCAGTCTACCCAAGGCAGCCAAAGTTTCTCCACGTGTTTGCTGCAGAAGCTGTGAAGTCACCCCCGGACGAACACTGTTCAGTGTGTTAGCCTGCCTGTGACGTGGCAGTACTAGGAATCGTCTTATCTGGGGGCTGGCTGATGGAAGAGGCTACCCACTGTAGTGCCGAGAGAGGAGAGTGATCTGCGGAATCACACGAGGCTCCCGCCTAGGGTCTCGCAACCCTAGTATCGGTCGTGGAGTGGCCCACACAGCGGATTTGATTGGAACCTGCCAGCTACAGGCTGGATTTGTAGATGAAGGCCTCCACGATGGTGCACCCAGTGGGACTGTGATTTGGCTGGCCTGTGGCCAGGGTAGATTCACCGAGAGAATCAGAGGATTCATCGTGGGCCACGACGAAGAGAACCAGGGCTACTCATCTTGAGCACCGTGGAGCATCCTGTGTCTTCAGAGGGAGTCTAATCTGTATATAGTAAGTGTTGTTATAGCAAACCTGCATGTGACTGTGATATATTTATTTATAGTGGTGGTAGCAATATATATACAAAAGCAGTGCATTTGTATCCCTTCCCCTTTAATTTACTTGCGTTATGGAACACACCCCTTGAAAGCTACTACTAGCTTGGAGCCGGATACCCAAACTCTAATAACATCAGAGAAGAACCCAGTTGCCACCCAATAGGGCCGTTACACTCCCTCACTGCTCACACAGTTCTCTCACACAGTTCTCTCTCTCACTGCTCACACAGTTCTCTCCTCTCACTGCTCACACGGTTCTCTTTTTTACTGCTCACAGGGTTCTCTCTCTCACTGCTCACACAGTTCTCTATCTCACTGCACACACGGTTCTCTCTCTCACTGCTTACACAGTTCTCTCTCTCACTGCTCACATATTTCCCTCTCTCACTGCTCACACGGTTCTTTCTCTCACTGCTCACAGTTCTCTTTCTCACTACTCACACGGTTCTCTCCCTCGCTGCTCACACAGTTCTCTCTCACTGCTCACAGTTCTCTCTCTCACTGCTCACACGGTTCTCTCTCACTGCTCACAGTTCTCTCCCTCACTGCTCAAACAATTCTCTCCCTCACTGCTCACACAGTTCTCCCTCACTGCTCACAGTTCTCTCCCTCACTGCTCACACAGTTCTCTCCCTCACTGCTCACACGGTTGTCTCTTTCACTGCTCACACAGTTCTCTTTCTCACTGATCACACAGTTCTCTCATTCACTGCTCACATAGTTCTGGCTCTCACTGCTCACACGGTTCTGGCTGTCACTGCTCACATAGTTCTCTCTCTCACTGCTCACACGGTTCTCTCTCTCACTGCTCACACAGTTCTTTCTCTCACTGCTCACACAGTTCTCTCATTCACTGCTCACATAGTTCTCTCTCTCACTGCTCACTCGGTTCTGGCTCTCACTGCTCACACAGTTCATTCTCTCACTGTTCACACGGTTCTCTCTCTCACTGCTCACACGGTTCTCTCTCTCACTGCTCAAAGTTCTGTCTCTCACGGCCCACACGGTTCTCTCCCTCACTGCTCACACAGTTCTCTCTCACTGCTCACAGTTCTCTTTCTTACTGCTCACACGGTTCTCTCCCTCACTGCTCACACAGTTCTCTCTCACTGCTCTCAGTTTTCTATCTCTCACTGCTCACAGTTTTCCCTCTCACTACTCACACAGTTCTCTCTCACTGCTCACAGTTCTCTCCCTCACTGCTCAAACAATTTTCTCCCTCACTGCTCACACAGTTCTGCCTCTCACTGCTCACACGGTTCTCTCTCTCACTGCTCACACAGTTCTCTCTCTCAGTGCTCACATAGTTCCCTCTCTCACTGCTCATACGGTTCTCTCTCTCACTGCTCACACAGAGCTCTCTCACTGCTCACAGTTCTCTCTCTCACTCCTCACACAGTTCTCTCTCTCACTGCTCACAGTTTTCTCTCTCACTGCTCACACAGTTCTCTCTCACTGCTCACACGGTTCTCTCTCTCACTGTTCACACGGGTCTCTCCCTCACTGCTCACACAGTTCTCCCTCACTGCTTACACAGTTCTCTCCCTCACTGCTCACAATTCTCTCTCTCACTGTTCACACAGTTCTCTCCCGCACTGCTCACACAGTTCTCCCTCACTGCTCACACAATTCCCTCCCCTCACTGCTCACGCTGTTCTCTCCCCTCACTGCTCACACAGTTCTCTCTCACTGCTCACACAGTTCTCTCCCTCACTGCTCACACAGTTCTCTCTCATTGTTCACACAGTTCTCTTCCTCACTGCTCACACACATCTCTCCCTCACTGCTCACACAGTTCTCTCTGATTGCTTACACAATTTTCTCTCTCACTGCTCACACAGTTCTCTCCCTCACTGCTCACACAGTTCTGTCTCTCACTGTTCACACGGTTCTCTCTCTCACTGCTCACACAGTTCTCCTGTTCACTGCTCACACAGTTCTCTCTCTCACTGCTCACACGGTTCTCTCTCTCTCACTGCTCACACAGTTCTCTCTCTCACTGCTTACATAGTTCTCTCTGTCACTGCTCACACGGTTCTCTCTCTCACTGCTCACAGTTCTGTCTCTCACTGCTCACTCGGTTCTCTCCCTCACTGCTCACACAGTTCTCTCTCACTGCTCACAGTTCTCTCTCACACTGCTCACACGGTTCTCTCCCTCACTGCTCACACAGTTCTCTCCCTCACTGCTCACACAGTTCTCTCCCTCACTGCTCACACAGTTCTCTCTCATTGCTCACTCAATTTTCTCTCTCATTGCTCACACAGTTCTCTCCCTCACTGCTCACAGTTCTCCCTCACTGCTCACACGGTTCTCTCTCTCACTGTTCACACGGGTCTCTCCCTCACTGCTCACACAGTTCTCCCTCACTGCTCACACAGTTCTCTCCCTCACTGATGACAATTCTCTCCCTCACTGTTCACACAGTTCTATCCCTCACTGCTCACACAGTTCTCCCTCACTGCTCACACAGTTCTCTCCCTCACTGCTCACACAGTTCTCTCTCATTGTTCACACAGTTCTCTTCCTCACTACTCACACACATCTCTCCCTCACTGCTCACACAGTTCTCTCTCATTGCTCACACAATTTTCTCTCTCACTGCTCACACAATTCTCTCCCTCACTGCTCACACAGTTCTGTCTCTCACTGCTCACACAGTTCTCTCTCTCACTGCTCACACAGTTCTCCTATTCACTGCTCACACAGGTCTCTCTCTCACTGCTCACACGGTTCTCTCTCTCTCACTGCTCACACAGTTCTCTCTCTCACTGCTTACATAGTTCTCTTTCTCACTGCTCACTCGGTTCTCTCTCTCACTGCTCACAGTTCTGTCTCTCACTGCTCACACGGTTCTCTCCCTCACTGCTCACACAGTTCTCTCTCACTGCTCACAGTTCTCTCTCACACTGCTCACACGGTTCTCTCCCTCACTGCTCACACAGTTCTCTCCCTCACTGCTCACACAGTTCTCTCCCTCACTGCTCACACAGTTCTCTCTCATTGCTCACACAATTTTCTCTCTCACTGCTCACACAGTTCTCTCCCTCACTGCTCACACAGTTCTCCCTCACTGCTCACACGGTTCTCTCTCTCACTGTTCACACGGGTCTCTCCCTCACTGCTCACACAGTTCTCCCTCACTGCTCACACAGTTCTCTCCCTCACTGATCACAATTCTCTCCCTCACTGTTCACACAGTTCTATCCCTCACTGCTCACACAGTTCTCAATCACTGCTCACACAATTCCCTCCCCTCACTGCTCACGTAGTTCTCTCCCCTCACTGCTCACACAGTTCTCTCTCACTGCTCACACAGTTCTCTCTCACTGCTCACACAGTTCTCTCCCTCCCTGCTCACACAATTCTCTCTCATTGTTCACACAGTTCTCTTCCTCACTGCTCACACACATCTCTCCCTCACTGCTCACACAGTTCTCTCTCATTGCTCACACAATTTTCTCTCTCACTGCTCACACAGTTCTCTCCCTCACTGCTCACACAGTTCTGTCTCTCACTGCTCACACGGTTCTCTCTCTCACTGCTCACACAGTTCTCCTATTCACTGCTCACACAGTTCTCTCTCTCACTGCTCACACGGTTCTCTCTCTTTCACTGCTCACACAGTTCTCTCTCTCACTGCTTACATAGTTCTCTCTCTCACTGCTCACACGGTTCTCTCTCTCACTGCTCACAGTTCTGTCTCTCACTGCTCACACGGTTCTCTCCCTCACTGCTCACACAGTTCTCTCTCACTGCTCACAGTTCTCTCTCACACTGCTCACACGGTTCTCTCCCTCACTGCTCACACAGTTCTCTCCCTCACTGCTCACACAGTTCTCTCCCTCACTGCTCACACGGTTCTCTATCTCTCTCACTGCTCACACGGTTCTCTCCCTCACTGCTCACATGCTTCTCTCCCTCACTGCTCAAACTATTCTCTCCCTCACTGCTTACACAGTTCTCTCTCACTGCTCACACAGTTCTCTCTCTCAGTGCTCACACGGTTCTCTCTCTCTCACTGTTCACACGGTTTTCTGTCTTTCATTGCTCACACGGATCTCTCTCTGATTGCTCACACGGTTCTCTCTCTCATTGCTCACACAGTTCTTTCTCTCAATGCTCACATGGTTCTCCCTCTCATTGCTCTCACACGGTTCTCTCTCTCATTGCTCACACAGTTTTCTCTCTCTCATTGCTCACACGGTTCTCTCTCTCATTGCTCACACGGTTCTCTCTCTCATTGTTCACACGGTTCTCTCTCTCATTGCTCTCAGGGTTCTCTAATTGCTCACACGGTCTTCTCTCTCTCATTGCTCACACGGTTCTCTCTCTCATTGCTCACACGGTTCTCTCTCTCATTGATCACACGGTTCTCTCTCTCATTGCTCACAGGGTTCTCTTATTGCTCACTCGGTTTTCTCTCTCTCATTGCTCACACAGTTCTCTCTCATTGCTCACACAGTTCTCTCGCTCACTGCTCACACAGTTCTCTCCCTCACTGCTCACATTGTTCTCTCTCACTGCTCACACTGTTCCCTCGTCACTGCTCACACAGTTCCCTCGTCACTGCTCACACAGTTCTCTGTTACTTCTCACACAGTTCTCTCCCTGTTACGGACCCGAGTCCAGCGTCTGAGCACGGAGCATTGACGACAACGCCTTCTGTGAGTCAGCTCCCGAAACTCCCTTAAAATTGATGAAGCCATCTAGTGAGGACAGCATATACCGGCCACAGGGGCTGGTTTCCCGTCTTGATCAGCTCATAACATAGCCGCTGCTGACCTCTGGTGAGGTGGCGCTTAGACAGCAACGCCATCTATGGAGCAGAGAGTTGGACGTTTGTGTTTAAGCCTTTAAGTGAGGTGCCCTAGTGTGTCCCTAGTATTAATGACGTGTCTGATTACAGAGTGGACCTGGGACTGCTGTATTGAACGATGGATCAGTCTACCCAAGGCAGCCAAAGTTTCTCCACGTGTTTGCTGCAGAAGCTGTGAAGTCACCCCCGGACGAACACTGTTCAGTGTGTTAGCCTGCCTGTGACGTGGCAGTACTAGGAATCGTCTTATCTGGGGGCTGGCTGATGGAAGAGGCTACCCACTGTAGTGCCGAGAGAGGAGAGTGATCTGCGGAATCACACGAGGCTCCCGCCTAGGGTCTCGCAACCCTAGTATCGGTCGTGGAGTGGCCCACACAGCGGATTTGATTGGAACCTGCCAGCTACAGGCTGGATTTGTAGATGAAGGCCTCCACGATGGTGCACCCAGTGGGACTGTGATTTGGCTGGCCTGTGGCCAGGGTAGATTCACCGAGAGAATCAGAGGATTCATCGTGGGCCACGACGAAGAGAACCAGGGCTACTCATCTTGAGCACCGTGGAGCATCCTGTGTCTTCAGAGGGAGTCTAATCTGTATATAGTAAGTGTTGTTATAGCAAACCTGCATGTGACTGTGATATATTTATTTATAGTGGTGGTAGCAATATATATACAAAAGCAGTGCATTTGTATCCCTTCCCCTTTAATTTACTTGCGTTATGGAACACACCCCTTGAAAGCTACTACTAGCTTGGAGCCGGATACCCAAACTCTAATAACATCAGAGAAGAACCCAGTTGCCACCCAATAGGGCCGTTACACTCCCTCACTGCTCACACAGTTCTCTCACACAGTTCTCTCTCTCACTGCTCACACAGTTCTCTCCTCTCACTGCTCACACGGTTCTCTTTTTTACTGCTCACAGGGTTCTCTCTCTCACTGCTCACACAGTTCTCTATCTCACTGCACACACGGTTCTCTCTCTCACTGCTTACACAGTTCTCTCTCTCACTGCTCACATATTTCCCTCTCTCACTGCTCACACGGTTCTTTCTCTCACTGCTCACAGTTCTCTTTCTCACTACTCACACGGTTCTCTCCCTCGCTGCTCACACAGTTCTCTCTCACTGCTCACAGTTCTCTCTCTCACTGCTCACACGGTTCTCTCTCACTGCTCACAGTTCTCTCCCTCACTGCTCAAACAATTCTCTCCCTCACTGCTCACACAGTTCTCCCTCACTGCTCACAGTTCTCTCCCTCACTGCTCACACAGTTCTCTCCCTCACTGCTCACACGGTTGTCTCTTTCACTGCTCACACAGTTCTCTTTCTCACTGATCACACAGTTCTCTCATTCACTGCTCACATAGTTCTGGCTCTCACTGCTCACACGGTTCTGGCTGTCACTGCTCACATAGTTCTCTCTCTCACTGCTCACACGGTTCTCTCTCTCACTGCTCACACAGTTCTTTCTCTCACTGCTCACACAGTTCTCTCATTCACTGCTCACATAGTTCTCTCTCTCACTGCTCACTCGGTTCTGGCTCTCACTGCTCACACAGTTCATTCTCTCACTGTTCACACGGTTCTCTCTCTCACTGCTCACACGGTTCTCTCTCTCACTGCTCAAAGTTCTGTCTCTCACGGCCCACACGGTTCTCTCCCTCACTGCTCACACAGTTCTCTCTCACTGCTCACAGTTCTCTTTCTTACTGCTCACACGGTTCTCTCCCTCACTGCTCACACAGTTCTCTCTCACTGCTCTCAGTTTTCTATCTCTCACTGCTCACAGTTTTCCCTCTCACTACTCACACAGTTCTCTCTCACTGCTCACAGTTCTCTCCCTCACTGCTCAAACAATTTTCTCCCTCACTGCTCACACAGTTCTGCCTCTCACTGCTCACACGGTTCTCTCTCTCACTGCTCACACAGTTCTCTCTCTCAGTGCTCACATAGTTCCCTCTCTCACTGCTCATACGGTTCTCTCTCTCACTGCTCACACAGAGCTCTCTCACTGCTCACAGTTCTCTCTCTCACTCCTCACACAGTTCTCTCTCTCACTGCTCACAGTTTTCTCTCTCACTGCTCACACAGTTCTCTCTCACTGCTCACACGGTTCTCTCTCTCACTGTTCACACGGGTCTCTCCCTCACTGCTCACACAGTTCTCCCTCACTGCTTACACAGTTCTCTCCCTCACTGCTCACAATTCTCTCTCTCACTGTTCACACAGTTCTCTCCCGCACTGCTCACACAGTTCTCCCTCACTGCTCACACAATTCCCTCCCCTCACTGCTCACGCTGTTCTCTCCCCTCACTGCTCACACAGTTCTCTCTCACTGCTCACACAGTTCTCTCCCTCACTGCTCACACAGTTCTCTCTCATTGTTCACACAGTTCTCTTCCTCACTGCTCACACACATCTCTCCCTCACTGCTCACACAGTTCTCTCTGATTGCTTACACAATTTTCTCTCTCACTGCTCACACAGTTCTCTCCCTCACTGCTCACACAGTTCTGTCTCTCACTGTTCACACGGTTCTCTCTCTCACTGCTCACACAGTTCTCCTGTTCACTGCTCACACAGTTCTCTCTCTCACTGCTCACACGGTTCTCTCTCTCTCACTGCTCACACAGTTCTCTCTCTCACTGCTTACATAGTTCTCTCTGTCACTGCTCACACGGTTCTCTCTCTCACTGCTCACAGTTCTGTCTCTCACTGCTCACTCGGTTCTCTCCCTCACTGCTCACACAGTTCTCTCTCACTGCTCACAGTTCTCTCTCACACTGCTCACACGGTTCTCTCCCTCACTGCTCACACAGTTCTCTCCCTCACTGCTCACACAGTTCTCTCCCTCACTGCTCACACAGTTCTCTCTCATTGCTCACTCAATTTTCTCTCTCATTGCTCACACAGTTCTCTCCCTCACTGCTCACAGTTCTCCCTCACTGCTCACACGGTTCTCTCTCTCACTGTTCACACGGGTCTCTCCCTCACTGCTCACACAGTTCTCCCTCACTGCTCACACAGTTCTCTCCCTCACTGATGACAATTCTCTCCCTCACTGTTCACACAGTTCTATCCCTCACTGCTCACACAGTTCTCCCTCACTGCTCACACAGTTCTCTCCCTCACTGCTCACACAGTTCTCTCTCATTGTTCACACAGTTCTCTTCCTCACTACTCACACACATCTCTCCCTCACTGCTCACACAGTTCTCTCTCATTGCTCACACAATTTTCTCTCTCACTGCTCACACAATTCTCTCCCTCACTGCTCACACAGTTCTGTCTCTCACTGCTCACACAGTTCTCTCTCTCACTGCTCACACAGTTCTCCTATTCACTGCTCACACAGGTCTCTCTCTCACTGCTCACACGGTTCTCTCTCTCTCACTGCTCACACAGTTCTCTCTCTCACTGCTTACATAGTTCTCTTTCTCACTGCTCACTCGGTTCTCTCTCTCACTGCTCACAGTTCTGTCTCTCACTGCTCACACGGTTCTCTCCCTCACTGCTCACACAGTTCTCTCTCACTGCTCACAGTTCTCTCTCACACTGCTCACACGGTTCTCTCCCTCACTGCTCACACAGTTCTCTCCCTCACTGCTCACACAGTTCTCTCCCTCACTGCTCACACAGTTCTCTCTCATTGCTCACACAATTTTCTCTCTCACTGCTCACACAGTTCTCTCCCTCACTGCTCACACAGTTCTCCCTCACTGCTCACACGGTTCTCTCTCTCACTGTTCACACGGGTCTCTCCCTCACTGCTCACACAGTTCTCCCTCACTGCTCACACAGTTCTCTCCCTCACTGATCACAATTCTCTCCCTCACTGTTCACACAGTTCTATCCCTCACTGCTCACACAGTTCTCAATCACTGCTCACACAATTCCCTCCCCTCACTGCTCACGTAGTTCTCTCCCCTCACTGCTCACACAGTTCTCTCTCACTGCTCACACAGTTCTCTCTCACTGCTCACACAGTTCTCTCCCTCCCTGCTCACACAATTCTCTCTCATTGTTCACACAGTTCTCTTCCTCACTGCTCACACACATCTCTCCCTCACTGCTCACACAGTTCTCTCTCATTGCTCACACAATTTTCTCTCTCACTGCTCACACAGTTCTCTCCCTCACTGCTCACACAGTTCTGTCTCTCACTGCTCACACGGTTCTCTCTCTCACTGCTCACACAGTTCTCCTATTCACTGCTCACACAGTTCTCTCTCTCACTGCTCACACGGTTCTCTCTCTTTCACTGCTCACACAGTTCTCTCTCTCACTGCTTACATAGTTCTCTCTCTCACTGCTCACACGGTTCTCTCTCTCACTGCTCACAGTTCTGTCTCTCACTGCTCACACGGTTCTCTCCCTCACTGCTCACACAGTTCTCTCTCACTGCTCACAGTTCTCTCTCACACTGCTCACACGGTTCTCTCCCTCACTGCTCACACAGTTCTCTCCCTCACTGCTCACTCAGTTCTCTCCCTCACTGCTCACACGGTTCTCTATCTCTCTCACTGCTCACACGGTTCTCTCCCTCACTGCTCACATGCTTCTCTCCCTCACTGCTCAAACTATTCTCTCCCTCACTGCTTACACAGTTCTCTCTTACTGCTCACACAGTTCTCTCTCTCAGTGCTCACACGGTTCTCTCTCTCTCACTGCTCACACGGTTTTCTCTCTTTCATTGCTCACACGGATCTCTCTCTCATTGCTCACACGGTTCTCTCTCTCATTGCTCACACGGTTCTTTCTCTCATTGCTCACATTGTTCTCTCTCTCATTGCTCTCACACGGTTC
>NC_091228.1:12421839-12641839 GCF_040958095.1 Procambarus clarkii
GGTACTGGTGGTGGTAATGAGGGTACTGGTGGTGGTACTGAAGGTAATGGTGGTGGTACTGAAGGTACTGGTGGTGGTACTGAGGGTACTGGTGGTGGTACTGAGGGTACTGGTGGTGGTACTGAGGGTACTGGTGGTGGTACTGAAGGTACTGGTGGTGGTAATGAGGGTACTGGTGGTGGTAATGAGGGTACTGGTGGTGGTAATGAGGGTACTGGTGGTGGTAATGAGGGTACTGGTGGTGGTAATGAGGGTACTGGTGGTGGTACTGAGGGTACTGGTGGTGGTACTGAAGGTACTGGTGGTGGTAATGAGGCTACTGGTGGTGGTGCTGAGGGTACTGGTGGTGGTACTGAAAGTACTGGTGGTGGTAATGAGGGTACTGGTGGTGGTACTGAAGGTACTGGTGGTGGTAATGAGGGTACTGGTGGTGGTACTGAAGGTACTGGTGGTGGTACTGAAGGTACTGGTGGTGGTACTGAGGGTACTGGTGGTGGTACTGAGGGTACTGGTGGTGGTACTGAAGGTACTGGTGGTGGTAATGAGGGTACTGGTGGTGGTGCTGAGGGTACTGGTGGTGGTACTGAGGGTACTGGTGGTGGTACTGAGGGTACTGGTGGTGGTACTGAAGGTACTGGTGGTGGTAATGAGGGTACTGGTGGTGGTACTGAAGGTACTGGTGGTGGTAATGAGGGTACTGGTGGTGGTACTGAAGGTACTGGTGGTGGTACTGAAGGTACTGGTGGTGGTACTGAGGGTACTGGTGGTGGTACTGAGGGTACTGGTGGTGGTACTGATGGTACTGGTGGTGGTAATGAGGGTACTGGTGGTGGTGCTGAGGGTACTGGTGGTGGTACTGAGGGTACTGGTGGTGGTACTGAGGGTACTGGTGGTGGTACTGAAGGTACTGGTGGTGGTACTGAAGGTACTGGTGGTGGTAATGAGGGTACTGGTGGTGGTACTGAAGGTACTGGTGGTGGTACTGAAGGTACTGGTGGTGGTATTGAGGGTACTGGTGGTGGTGCTGAGGGTACTGGTGGTGGTACTGAGGGTACTGGTGGTGGTACTGAGGGTACTGGTGGTGGTACTGAAGGTACTGGTGGTGGTAATGAAGGTACTGGTGGTGGTACTGAGGGTACTGGTGGTGGTACTGAGGGAACTGGTGGTGGTACTGAAGGTACTGGTGGTCGTACTGAGGGTACTGGTGGTGGTCCGGAGGGTACTTGTGGTGGTACTGAAGGTACTGGTGGTGGTAATGAGGGTGCTGGTGGTGGTACTGAAGGTACTGGTGGTGGTACTGAGGGTACTGGTGGTGGTACCTAGGGTACTGGTGTTGGTACTGAAGGTACTGGTGGTGGTAATGAGGGTACTGGTGGTGGTAATGAGGGTACTGGTGGTGGTAATGAGGGTACTGGTGGTGGTACTGAGGGCACTGGTGGTGGTACTGAGGGTACTGGTGGTGGTAATGAGGGCACTGGTGGTGGTCCGGAGGGTACTGGTGGTGGTCCTGAAGGTACTGGTGGTGGTAATGAGGGTACTGGTGGTGGTGCTGAGGGTACTGGTGGTGGTACTGAAGGTACTGGTGGTGGTAATGAGGGTATTGGTGGTGGTACTGAAGGTACTGGTGGTGGTACTGAAGGTACTGGTGGTGGTACTGAGGGTACTGGTGGTGGTACTGAGGGTACTGGTGGTTGTACTGAAGGTACTGGTGGTGGTAATGAGGGTACTGGTGGTGGTACTGAAGGTACTGGTGGTGGTAATGAAGGTACTGGTGGTGGTACTGAGGGTACTGGTGGTGGTACTGAGGGTACTGGTGGTGGTACTGAAGGTACTGGTGGTGGTAATGAGGGTACTGGTGGTGGTACTGAAGGTACTGGTGGTGGTAATGAGGGTACTGGTGGTGGTACTGAAGGTACTGGTGGTGGTACTGAAGGTATTGGTGGTGGTACTGAGGGTACTGGTGGTGGTACTGAGGGTACTGGTGGTGGTACTGAGGGTACTGGTGGTGGTGCTGAGGGTACTGGTGGTGGTACGGAAGGTACTGGTGGTGGTAATGAGGGTACTGGTGGTGGTACTGAAGGTAATGGTGGTGGTACTGAAGGTACTGGTGGTGGTACTGAGGGTACTGGTGGTGGTACTGAGGGTACTGGTGGTGGTACTGAGAGTACTGGTGGTGGTACTGAAGGCACTGGTGGTGGTAATGAGGGTACTGGTGGTGGTAATGAGGGTACTGGTGGTGGTAATGAGGGTACTGGTGGTGGTAATGAGGGTACTGGTGGTGGTAATGAGGGTACTGGTGGTGGTACTGAGGGTACTGGTGGTGGTACTGAAGGTACTGGTGGTGGTAATGAGGCTACTGGTGGTGGTGCTGAGGGTACTGGTGGTGGTACTGAAGGTACTGGTGGTGGTAATGAGGGTACTGGTGGTGGTACTGAAGGTACTGGTGGTGGTAATGAGGGTACTGGTGGTGGTACTGAAGGTACTGGTGGTGGTACTGAAGGTACTGGTGGTGGTACTGAGGGTACTGGTGGTGGTACTGAGGGTACTGGTGGTGGTACTGAAGGTACTGGTGGTGGTAATGAGTGTACTGGTGGTGGTGCTGAGGGTACTGGTGGTGGTGCTGAGGGTACTGGTGGTGGTACTGAGGGTACTGGTGGTGGTACTGAAGGTACTGGTGGTGGTACTAAAGGTACTGGTGGTGGTAATGAGGGTCCTGGTGGTGGTACTGAAGGTACTGGTGGTGGTACTGAAGGTACTGGTGGTGGTAATGAGGGTACTGGTGGTGGTGCTGAGGGTACTGGTGGTGGTACTGAGGGTACTGGTGGTGGTACTGAGGGTACTGGTGGTGGTACTGAAGGTACTGGTGGTGGTAATGAAGGTACTGGTGGTGGGACTGAGGGTACTGGTGGTAGTACTGAGGGTACTGGTGGTGGTACTGAAGGTACTGGTGCTGGTAATGAGGGTACTGGTGGTGGTACTGAAGGTACTGGTGGTGGTAATGAGGGTACTGGTGGTGGTACTGAAGGTTCTGGTGGTGGTACTGAAGGTACTGGTGGTGGTACTGAAGGTACTGGTGGTGGTACTGAGGGTACTGGTGGTGGTACTGAGGGTACTGGTTGTGGTACTGAGGGTACTGGTGGTGGTAATGAGGGTACTGGTGGTGGAAATGAGGGTACTGGTGGTGGTAATGAGGGTACTGGTGGTGGTACTGAGGGTACTGGTGGTGGTACTGAGGGTACTAGTGGTGGTACTGAGGGTACTGGTGGTGGTACTGAAGGTACTGGTGGTGGTAATGAGGGAACTGGTGGTGGTACTGAAGGTACTGGTGGTGGTACTGAGGGTACTGGTGGTGGTACTGAGGGTACTGGTGGTGGTACTGAAGGTACTGGTGGTGGTACTGAGGGTACTGGTGGTGGTACTGAGGGTACTGGTGGTGGTACTGAAGGTACTGGTGGTGGTACTGAAGGTACTGGTGGTGGTAATGAGGGTACTGGTGGTGGTACTGAAGGTACTGGTAGTGGTACTAAAGGTACTGGTGGTGGTAATGAGGGTACTGGTGGTGGTGCTGAGGGTACTGGTGGTGGTACTGAGGGTACTGGTGGTGGTACTGAGGGTACTGGTGGTGGTACTGAAGGTACTGGTGGTGGTAATGAAGGTACTGGTGGTGGTACTGAGGGTACTGGTGGTGGTACTGAGGGTACTGGTGGTGGTACTGAAGGTACTGGTGGTGGTAATGAGGGTACTGGTGGTGGTACTGAAGTTACTGGTGGTGGTAATGAGGGTACTGGTGGTGGTACTGAAGGTACTGGTGGTGGTACTGAAGGAACTGGTGGTGGTACTGAGGGTACTGGTGGTGGTAATGAGGGTACTGATGGTGGTACTGAGGGTACTGGTGGTGGTACTGAAGGTACTGGTGGTGGTAATGAGGGTACTGGTGGTAGTACTGAAGGTACTGGTGGTGGTACTGAAGGTACTGGTGGTGGTACTGAGGGTACTGGTGGTGGTACTGAGGGTACTGGTGGTGGTACTGAGGGTACTGGTGGTGGTACTGAAGGTACTGGTGGTGGTAATGAGGGTACTGGTGGTGGTAATGAGGGTACTGGTAGTGGTACTGAGGGTACTGGTGGTGGTACTGAAGGTACTGGTTGTGGTACTGAGGGTACTGGTGGTGGTAATGAGGGTACTGGTGGTGGTAATGAGGGTACTGGTGGTGGTAATGAGGGTACTGGTGGTGGTACTGAGGGTACTGGTGGTGGTACTGAGGGTACTAGTGGTGGTACTGAGGGTACTGGTGGTGGTACTGAGGGTACTGGTGGTGGTACTGAAGGTACTGGTGGTCGTACTGAGGGTACTGGTGGTGGTCCGGAGGGTACTGGTGGTGGTACTGAAGGTACTGGTGGTGGTAATGAGGGTGCTGGTGGTGGTACTGAAGGTACTGGTGGTGGTACTGAGGGTACTGGTGGTGGTACCTAGGGTACTGGTGTTGGTACTGAAGGTACTGGTGGTGGTAATGAGGGTACTGGTGGTGGTAATGAGGGTACTGGTGGTGGTAATGAGGGTACTGGTGGTGGTACTGAGGGCACTGGTGGTGGTACTGAGGGTACTGGTGGTGGTAATGAGGGCACTGGTGGTGGTCCGGAGGGTACTGGTGGTGGTCCTGAAGGTACTGGTGGTGGTAATGAGGGTACTGGTGGTGGTGCTGAGGATACTGGTGGTGGTACTGAAGGTACTGGTGGTGGTAATGAGGGTACTGGTGGTGGTACTGAAGGTACTGGTGGTGGTACTGAAGGTACTGGTGGTGGTACTGAGGGTACTGGTGGTGGTACAGAGGGTACTGGTGGTTGTACTGAGGGTACTGGCGGTCGTACTGAGGATACTGGTGGTGGTACTGAGGGTACAAGTGGTGGTACTGGTGGTGGTACTGAGGGTACTGGTAGTGGTACTGAGGGTACTGGTGGTGGTACTGAGGGTACTGGTGGTGGTACTGAGGGTACTAGTGGTGGTACTGGTGGTGGTACTGAGGGTACTGATAGTGGTACTGAGGGTACTGGTGGTGGTACTGAGGGTACTGGTGGTGGTACTGAGGGTACTGGTAGTGGTACTGAGGGTACTGGTGGTGGTACTGAGGGTACTGGTGGTTGTACTGAAGGTACTGGTGGTTGTACTGAGGGTACTGGTGGTTGTACTGAAGGTACTGGTGGTGGTAATGAGGGTACTGGTGGTGGTACTGAAGGTACTGGTGGTGGTACTGAAGGTACTGGTGGAGGTACTGAAGGAACTGGTGGTGGTACTGAGGGTACTGGTGGTGGTACTGAGGGTACTGGTGGTGGTACTGAAGGTACTGGTGGTGGTACTGAAGGTACTGGTGGTGGTACTGAGGGTACTGGTGGTGGTACTGAGGGTACTGGTGGTTGTACTGAAGGTAATGGTGGTGGTAATGAGGGTACTGGTGGTGGTACTGAAGGTACTGGTGGTGGTAATGAAGGTACTGGTGGTGGTACTGAGGGTACTGGTGGTGGTCCTGAAGGTACTGGTGGTGGTAATGAGGGTACTGGTGGTGGTGCTGAGGGTACTGGTGGTGGTACTGAAGGTACTGGTGGTGGTAATGAGGGTACTGGTGGTGGTACTGAAGGTACTGGTGGTGGTACTGAAGGTACTGGTGGTGGTAATGAGGGTACTGGTGGTGGTACTGAAGGTACTGGTGGTGGTACTGAAGGTACTGGTGGTGGTACTGAGGGTACTAGTGGTGGTACTGAGGGTACTGGTGGTGGTACTGAGGGTACTGGTGGTGGTACTGAGGGTACTGGTGGTGGTACTGAAGGTACTGGTGGTGGTAATGAGGCTACTGGTGGTGGTGCTGAGGGTACTGGTGGTGGTACTGAAGGTACTGGTGGTGGTAATGAGGGTACTGGTGGTGGTACTGAAGGTACTGGTGGTGGTAATGAGGGTACTGGTGGTGGTACTGAAGGTACTGGTGGTGGTACTGAAGGTACTGGTGGTGGTACTGAGGGTACTGGTGGTGGTACTGAGGGTACTGGTGGTGGTACTGAAGGTACTGGTGGTGGTAATGAGGGTACTGGTGGTGGTGCTGAGGGTACTGGTGGTGGTACTGAGGGTACTGGTGGTGGTACTGAAGGTACTGGTGGTGGTAATGAGGGTACTGGTGGTGGTGCTGAGGGTACTGGTGGTGGTCCGGAGGGTACTGGTGGTGGTACTGAAGGTACTGGTGGTGGTAATGAGGGTGCTGGTGGTGGTACTGAAGGTACTGGTGGTGGTACTGAGGGTACTGGTGGTGGTACCTAGGGTACTGGTGTTGATACTGAAGGTACTGGTGGTGGTAATGAGGGCACTGGTGGTGGTCCGGAGGGTACTGGTGGTGGTCCTGAAGGTACTGGTGGTGGTAATGAGGGTACTGGTGGTGGTGCTGAGGGTACTGGTGGTGGTACTGAAGGTACTGGTGGTGGTAATGAGGGTACTGGTGGTGGTACTGAAGGTACTGGTGGTGGTACTGAAGGTACTGGTGGTGGTACTGAGGGTACTGGTGGTGGTACTGAGGGTACTGGTGGTTGTACTGAGGGTACTGGCGGTCGTACTGAGGATACTGGTGGTGGTACTGAGGGTACAAGTGGTGGTACTGGTGGTGGTACTGAGGGTACTGGTAGTGGTACTGAGGGTACTGGTGGTGGTACTGAGGGTACTGGTGGTGGTACTGAGGGTACTGGTGGTGGTACTGGTGGTGGTACTGAGGGTACTGATAGTGGTACTGAGGGTACTGGTGGTGGTACTGAGGGTACTGGTGGTGGTACTGAGGGTACTGGTAGTGGTACTGAGGGTACTGGTGGTGGTACTGAGGGTACTGGTGGTGGTACTGAGGGTACTGGTAGTGGTACTGAGGGTACTGGTGGTGGTACTGAGGGTACTGGTGGTGGCACTGAGGGTACTGGTGGTGGTACTGAGGGTACTGGTGGTGGTACTGAGGGTACTGGTGGTCGTAATTGTGGTGGTACTGAGGGTACTCGTAGTGGTACCGTGGGTACTGGTGGTGGTAGAGGGTACTGGTTGTGGTACTGAGGGTACTAGTGGTGGTACTGAGGGTACAAGTGGTGGTACTGGTGGTGGTACTGAGGGAACTGGTGGTGGTACTGGTGGTGGTACTGGTAGTGGTACTGGTAGTGGTACTGAGGATACTGGTAGTGGTACTGAGGATACTGGTGGTTGTACTGAGGGTACTGGCGGTGGTACTGAGGGTACTTGTGGTCGTAATTGTGGTGGTACTGAGGGTACTCGTGGTGGTACCATGGGTACTCGTGGTGGTAGAGGGTACTGGATGTGGTACAGAGGGTACTAGTGGTGGTACTGAGGGTACTGGTGGTGGTACTGGTGGTGGTACTGAGGATACTGGTAGTGGTACTGAGGGTACTGGTGGAGGTACTGAGGGTACTGGTGGTGGCACTGAGGGTACTGGTGGTGATACTGAGGGTACTGGTGGTCGTAATTGTGCTGGTACTGAGGGTACTCGTGGTGGTACCGTGGGTACTGGTGGTGGTAGAGGGTACTGGTTGTGGTACTGAGGGTACTAGTGGTGGTACTGAGGGTACAAGTGGTGGTACTGGTGGTGGTACTGAGGGCACTGGTGGTGGTACTGGTAGTGGTACTGGTGGTGGCACCGAGGGTACTGGTAGTGGTACTGAGGGTACTGGTGATGGCACTGAGGGTACTGGTGGTGGTACTGGTGGTGGTACTAAGGGTACTGGTTGTGGTACTGAGGATACTGGTAGTGGTACTGAGGATACTGGTGGTGGTACTGAGGATACTGGTGGTGGTACTGAGGATACTGGTGGTGATACTGAGGATACTGGTAGTGGTACTGAGGATACTGGTAGTGGTACTGAGGATACTGATAGTGGTACTGAGGATACTGGTAGTGGTACTGAGGATACTGTTATTGGTACTGAGGATACTGGTGGTGGTACTGAGGATACTGGTAGTGGTACTGAGGATACTGGTAGTGGTACTGAGGATACTGGTGGTGGTACTGAGGATACTGGTGGTGGTACTGAAGGTACTGGTTGTTGGGTATCTGGAGCTTTAACTCATTAAATTATTTGATTGTTATGATTAAAATAAATCGAAGGACCACCCACTTTTGAGAAAAGAGGGAAAACGACTAAAGGTGATTATTAGAGTGACACTAGAGAACCAGTGCCTATGTGCGATAATTAACTTAATCACTTGAAGATAATGAACAGACTGTATTATTAAAGTCAAAGCCTCAAATATCAACATTGGAGGTGTATTTCTAGAAGTTCATATATATCTAGGAACCAGTGTTGTTCGTCACTAGTTCATTGTTGAGTTAATAACATGGCAAATCTGAACTAAAAATAGAATCAAAGATATGACACATCGAATAATGAATATATTGAAAGATTAGGAAATATTGAGCAACAATAAGAGTAAAACACATTAAACATCAAGCCATAAATTCTGGCATTAAATTATTCACTGTAAATATTCTAATATATGCTATTGTGATAGAAAAGTGTCAAGGAAATGATTTCATTTGAAACTTGTGGTTGAAGATTTGATTCGAAAATACGTAAAATTCGTTTAAAAACAAAAAAAAATCTTAATTTCTATTTAGGCTGCAATACTGAAGCTTGGAACAACTGCAGCCTTTTTCATATACATCTAGTCAAAAAAGATTTCTTGACATTGAACAACTTTTAAAAAACTTACTGATGCCCCCTTTAACTAAACTGGAAATGTTCCCACAAGAAATGATTCCCACATTCAGTAAACACTTCCTGATCTGCTACTTGGCTGTGAGACAACATATAGACGGGCTTGATTATCATATTATTTACTTTTTATGATGTAAAACTTTAAACTAAGATAAAAATGAACATGCGAAAAATGGTGAATAAAAAAATATGCACTTACATTATTTTACTTTATGTTTACCAGACATTGAATAAATTATTAAGAGTGATAAATATTCTGTGTCAGTGTCCAGCCTTGATAACTGCCTAGTGGTTCACCCTTCTTATACCAAGTAAATAAGATGTAGGGAACATATTCTCCCACATTGGGGTGGGCTAGTCTAATCCCCTTAATTTCGCCGTTAACACATGAGGTTGGACTAAGAGATGAGCCGCTGATTACATGATGTCTGGATATAACCCTAATGAGGGTTAACTGCTGCTGACGCAACTTAACATCTCACGATCCGGTCAGAAACTTTTTTTTTTTTTTTGGCTTAGTCGAGATGTGTAGGACCTTTAAACTATAGTAGCTTGAGTGTTATAATGTAGATCGGCTAAGCCCAACCCTACATTTTTTTTTTAAATTCTATTCAGTTTAAGAAATGGACGTTATATTATGCTTCATTATTGTTACAAGATTAATAGTGGCAAGGACTAAAAAAAAAAAGTCACACAGTAATATTTATATGGTGTTGGATGTAATGAGGCGGACTAAAACTTACTTTACCTTACAAAATGTTATTTTGGACAGCAGAAAGCTGATTTCTACATTATGTTACAAGGACTAAAAACAGTCACACAATAATATTTTATTTGGAGTTGGTCACATAGCAATATTTTATTTGGTGTTAGATGTAATGGAGATGGACTAGTCATTCTTTACATTACAAAATGTTATTTTGGACAGCAGAAAGCTGATTTCCACGTTATGTTACATTACGTTAGAGTCGCACAGTAATATTTATTTGGTTTTGGATGTAATGGAGATGGACTAGACATGCTTTACATTTCAAAAATATTATTTTGGACAACAGACAGATGATTTCTGCATTATGTTACGTTGTGTGTTACAAGGACTAAAAACAGTCACACAGTTATATTTATATGGTAGAATAAGATTGAAGACTGCTTTACGACACTCGTTACTCTTAACAAAATTTGGGGAAAGAACGAAGTTCGCATGTTGATCATGTTACGTTATGAGGTGTAAAACACATTAGTAGCATTGATTTTAATTTGTTTTAAGAAGAATGAAGACTGCCTTATGGCTGTTGTTGTTATGTTACTCTTAAAAAACCTGTTATTTGGACAAAAGAACGATGTTTGCATATTCCGTTATGTTACGTCACACTATGTTGCACGAATAAAAATTGTAATATTATTATTATTTTTGTCATTGTAAATGTCTTAAGTGTTTAATATACGAATAAAATTATATATAAATGGGTTTACTTCCCTAACTATTTATTTATTATTCTGAATACAGAGAAATGCATGTCGGCTGTTATCCTGAGGGATGTTAAGTGAGTGCTAAGTGTAAGGGGGGGGGGGGGGGGGGAGGGAGTGGCCAGGAGCACCCGTAGTGGTAATACACATCCGTGACAAACACGCGACAATCCCATCGCGTAAATTTAACATAACCAGATATGAGACCCACTGCTCCCACCCACCTGGTGTTAAACTCTCTTACCTCAGAAGCGGAGACTCCTTGTGTGATATGATAAAGGGAGGACAGCCAACAACAACAACTATGGAAGATGCAGCGATATGAACAGATACACACCTTCTGTATTCCATAAAAACTATCAATATTATCAAGGAACAGCCTACCTGGCAAGCTATTTTAAACTAATGCAGAACAGAATGTGTGGACCTTCCTTATTCTAAACAATATTACAAAACACACACACACCCACCGATGAGTGTTAGGTGATGGGGAGTGCACAAAGGGGAGGGGAGTGGGGGTGTAATTGACTAATACTCCCCTCTCCCACTCATGTACCACACTATCACTCGACACATCAAAGAGGCTAGACCAGTCCTCTTATTTCCGTTTTTTGACATGGACTAATGTTACCTCCTAGGTCATTGGGCGAGTTACCTTACCCCTTGTGTGTTATGGTGTGGGTTGCCAGTTAACTCTAAGTGGAGGAGGTGATACACAACTATGAAAGCTTAGGCAGTGACGAACACAGATCCCCATGGCACCCTATTACCCTCTCTCCTAGTTATGTGCCATGTGGTATGGGCCATGCACTGTGCACCATGTAGTATTTGCCATGTGGCATGTGGAACTCCCTATGCTTCTAGCTGGAGGGTGAAGGGGAGGGGAGGGGTGAAGGGCCATTGTTTACAAATATTGTGGATTCCTCACTCACCCTCTCAGTAGCAGCAGAGGCGAGCCACCGTGAACACCTATACTCAAGAACATATACTTTGTGTTTGACACAAACTAATGACCTCTTCTTAGAATGTATGTTGAAGACCTTCTCGACTGCTGCTGTGAGACCCGCCTCTACCCTCGTGTGTTATGGCGGTGGCGGCGGCGGCGGTGAGAAGGGTCCTGTTGGAAATACACACAACTCCTTCAGACTGTCAACTATGCATTCTGGGAACATCTTAACTTTTGCTAACATACCACAGACCTTATTGTTTAATCAAGAGAGAGAGAGAGAGAGGGAGAGTTTGAGGACTGACTGCTGATGCCACCCAGATGACTCCCTGGGCTGGCCCTTCACATCCCCCCATGCCACTCACTTCACACACCCTTCCCTAACCTTACACCTTAATATATCCGATCTCCTAGGTCTATGTTCCCATGTGTGTGGGGGGGGGGGCTATCCATCCTCAATATACCCATCTCAATTCTACATACTAAATTAATATTATTTAACTACAAATCACATATGCTGCTTAACTCTACGTTACATACACATACACTTTCATCTTGCAACTCCTCCTCGAGAAGGTCTTCAACATACATTCTAAGAAGAGGTCATTAGTTTGTGTCAAACAAAGGAGACGTGTTTGGGTGGGGGCGGCACACTTGCCGTCTCCACCCCCTGTTAATCGCTTCTGTCGTCCAAATTACTCGACTGATGGCACTCCTGCCATCAGGGGTTGTATCAAGGCCCAATTAAGTGAATTGGGGCCAGGGATTTAAGGAAGAAACAGTAAAAAACTAAGAGACAGTTGACTGTGTGAACGCATGAGGCAGGCTGGCAGGGCCTCAGGGTGTAACAGGGGTGAGAGTATCCTGTCTAGTGGCATTGGACAATTGATGTTGGGCAGTGTAAGCGTATGTGATATCAGGCCCATGCTGGACTTTGCATTCCACCTGGCAGTGTCCATGTGGTGACGCCGCCGGCCATTGCCACCCGAGTGTACGAGCGAGCATGCTGGTTTGATGGGAGTGTAAGTGATCTTCCACCCACGTGTGTATGCTGGTGGGTGTCAGCCAGCCAGCCTGAGGCAAGCGCCATGTGCGCGCCCGCCCGCCCGCGGGTGGAGGCTTCCCACCCAGGCAAACACCACCCCGCCCGCTAGCCCGGCCGGTGGGGTGGTATGACGTCATGGGCCACTCAGGCCACCCACCCGCCTGCCCGCGCGGAGGCCACCCAGGCCACCCACGCGCCGGCCACCCCAGGCCACCATACCCCCCCCCTCTCTCAGCTCGGGAGGGGCGCTGTGGCCACCTGCCTTGGCCACATGCCTTGGCCACTTTCCCGGGACAGCCTAGGGCCACATCTTGTCGACGCATGAGGAGCAAGCAAGCTAAGTGGGTCCGCTAGTGTGGTAGTCATTTTGGTAATGAGGAAAAATAAGGGAAAGAAGGCAATAGAAAGGAGCCGTGAGTACAATAAAAGTTTGTTACAGTGAGGAAGCAGCTGAGAGACACCTGTCTGTACTGTCGTCCAGGTGATTGGTTGGGATGTACCTGGAGATGGATGTTGTACACGGTAGCGCACAAGTAGTTATATATATATTTATATAAGTGTGTAGACTGACTGGAGTGTGTGACCAGTCAGTGTAGAGATTTACCATATAAGTGATCCAGCCTGTCGATTCTATATAATCGTTCAGGCTGGATTAATGCCATAGAGTACGGTAAAATTATAATCATTAGAGGTAGTCAGGAGTGTCAGTGAGGACCCCTGAAGTCTGTGTAATTAGTACATATTACTTGGTGATATAATTTTCAGAGAGTATGTGAAGGCCATTTCTATGTGTTCATTTGCATGTCTATGTACTGTGTTGTGTGGTAGTCAGTAGAGGTGATTGCTGACTGATTGCCTAATAATGTCATTAGCATGTGGGGTATGCTGACGGCATCATTATGTGGCAGGTTTGTGCAGTGTTGTTATCAGTATACAATATTATTGCCCCAGGAACTGTGTTGAGGGTAAGGGACCTCTAGGATTATTCAGGGGAATTTTCAGTACTTAATGAGAGCAGGCAATTGATGGGTTAATTGCCTGGCTGAAGTATGTGTGTGTTCACAGTATTCCTTTGCAATCGGGTGCAAGTAAAAGAAGAGGAGGGGCAGTAATATTAGTATACTGGTGTGTGTTGCACAACCGTGTGTTTTATTGTGTGGGCAGTGCTTTTATGTTGTTGCATGCCATTATAGTGTGACCTATGTAACGCTGGGGTTACTTTGTTCTTTAAGTTATGTTGAGTACTTAAGGATTCAGTGAGTTAATTAAGGGGTAATTAACTGGATAAGGGGTGCACACTTAGTATTGGGGAGTGAGTGGGGGCTGTTAAGGGAACAGTGTTGAGCGAGAATGAGATACGTCTCGGGAGCAATTAATTGTCCATGTGACAGTTAATTGACCACTCTAGCTAATTATGTAATTAGCCTTCTCATCATGAATTCACGTAGTGGGAGAGGTTCTGTCAGAGTCTGTCAGTATATGTGTTAACGTAATATGCTCGAGACTAATTACCTTTCAGGGGCAATTAGTGGCTCATGTTAATTGGTGGAGTAATTAGCATTGGAGAGCTCCGGTGACTCGATAAAGCGAGGTCATGGAGCTAGCATAAATCGTTGTATTAATCATATCCTGTCTGAGGACAGTGGATTATTGACACATCTTGTTAATTAGGGTAATTAACTCCTTTCCCGTGAATTCACAGTGTTTGATGAGACCTGCTTAGGCAGTGCTGAGTGGGACGTATTTATGGATGATTAATTATCGGTCCTGGTGACAGGTAATTAATGGCTCAGCAGTAATTAGTGCCCTAATTAGGGTAATTAACACTCACTAGTAAATTTTTGACACAGACTGTGGAGAAGCTACCAAGTTAGGGTAGGCTTAGTTAACGTAACTCAATGGGGATGTAATTAGTGGTCCGTTTGACCTTAATTGAGAATTACTCACTGAATACTTGCAAGGAGTCAAGTGTGTTGTAATATGTTGAGTTATTGTTAGCAAGAGAGAGACAAGTGTTAAAGATTAACGTTGAGTATCATCATGTTGTTGTCTAGTGGGAGACAATTGTTTGTGATTACCGTGGTACTTTGTTGCTGACTGCTGCGATCAGTCAATTAACGTAATTAATCACTTCAGGCAATTTCTTTTGGTTGTCGTCTGGTGACGAGAGTAGAGTCATACTAGGGATCTGTGGAGCTGTGTCCCAGAATTCCCGCCTTGCCTGTCGGTGTATCGGGTTACAACAGGGCAACTTCTTAGTGGGAGTTGCAAAGAGTGTTCACACGGGGTTGTGATAGGGGGGAGTCACTGTTAGACTTCCGCCTAGTTACGTGGGTCTCTCCTGGGGGGCGGGAGGACCCCTAAGCTTGTGATTATAGTAGCTGTCAGGGAAACCAAGATACTATTGATTGCCTGCTTGTGTCTTTGTTTCAGTGGATCCTTCATTTGTTCAGTTAGTTCATGTTGTCAGCCCGAAGTGTCAGCAAGATGGAGCCTGCTGTCACTTCTCGAGGGGCTGTTGAATAGCTGTGTTGCAAATGCCACTTGATGTACAATAACGTAACCATTCGCTGTGGTGTAACTTAGTCTGTGATATTTTTCTTTGATTTGCAATATTGTGTCATCAGTGGGCACACCTGTGTTCAGGTTAGTTCAGTATGCAGCCTCACAGTAAGGGTTGCTATTTAGCTGTTTGTTATCGTGCCACTGGATTGACATTAACGTAACGTAAACTCGGTAATGTAGTAGTTAGTCTCTTGTTATTAATAAATTGTTATGTTATAGAGAAGAGTCTTTGATGTCAACCCTTCAACCATATTATTCCACCATATTTCTGCATAATATTTTTAAATGTTGATGTGATCTTGATAAGGCGGCTGTTCTTGGGAATTCGAATTCCAATTCATAGCGCCACTTCATATATAAATATTTGATTGTGAGAACCCGTCGGTTACCCTTTATTAGTTTTAACGTCCTGTTTAACTAGGAGGAGCCAGCGGCCTATTGTGGACAGGTTTTCACCCTTGTTGGTGGAGGCCTGGCGGTTTGCTCCCGCTTTTCCTTTTTCTACTGGACTCATGCTTAACTGCCTTGAGCAGACTTTAAACTTGCAGTCCACCTCCTAAGGGAGGTAGGCGTAGAGAAAAATCTCACAATCGATTGATCATTGCGGTGTAGCAAGGAACATTTATGCTGATATATGTTATTGCATTCACATGCTGATTTTCATTGTACACATTATATATATATATATATATATATATATATATATATATATATATATATATATATATATATATATATATATATATTCCTCTTGTTGATAGTGCAACAGTGTATGTAGACTTGATCTACTTGAGGAGGGTGATAGTATCAGGTGGTGAATCAGAAGATAGGATACCACTTGGTAAACTGATAATAGAGTTCTGATGGTGTTGGAGAGCAACCTGATTGTAATATTATAGAGTATGGGATTCATTATTATTATATGTGTGTATGTATCGTGTATGTGCTTTGTCCGGTAAATGTATCCCAATTTGCTGGTGTTTGCCCTTGTCCTAGTGAGGCTTCCCAGAAGGTAGTAAAGAAGGAGAGAGAAAGAGAAAGAACCAAGAATCACTGCTGTGGACAGGGTAGAAGGTAATACTAATAAGTCAAAGGGGGATTGAGGAGATCATATCACCTAAGGAGAGAGTGGGGAGTCACAGCGGCTCGAGTGGGTGTGTGCACGTGACAATGAGGCTAAGTGTTGGAGCCGCATCCCCTAAACGTGTGACGTTGAGCCCCTCTTCCAAGAGCCAAAAGCGCCAAGGGTGATCTCCTAGAGAGGTATAAGCACTCTACTGAGTTGTGAGTTGGGTTGTCCGTAGAGAAGGATCAACGGCGACAACACCACCAACCCACACTATAATAATAGCCACAAGAAATATGGAGGGGATGATACAAACGCCAAGGTATTTTGTATTTTACTTAAAACTCAAGACATCCTATTCTTATATCAACAAGCAAACAGCTAGTACGTGCAAAAGTCGCTTGCTCTCCACATATAATCAGGAACACACCAAGAGGGCAATGCTCCCCCTCACGTCAACGTCGTCAAAATCAGCTGGGGCGACTCCCCCCTCACTGCGTGATCTCTTACTGCACTTGTTTGTTGGCGAAAGGCGCCTGTTTCTTTAAATTCTCAAGAATCACTAAAGGTTCACACAACACAATATTTGCGACAATGGCAATGGAACGCAAATGAGTCACTGCACTGATCTTGAGCTCAATCAAACATTTCTATATTAATGAACATAATAATTCACTATCATGGCGTAACACACTTTACTTCATATAATGATAACGAATGCAACAAGATATAGTACTGGAGTTCTAAGTAATTCCTTTCGTAGGCGAATATTCAATTGATCAATGCACCCATGAGAAATTATTCACACACAAGCGCATATATATATATATATATATATATATATATATATATATATATATATATATATATATATATATATATATATATATATATATATATATATATATATATATATATATATATATGTCGTACCTAGTAGCCAGAACTCACTTTTTGGCCTACTATTCAAGGCCCGATTTGCCTAATAAGCCAAGTTTTCCTGAATTAATATATTTTTTCTAATTTTTTTCTTATGAAATGATAAAGCTACCCATTTCATTATGTATGAGGTCAATTTTTTTTTATTGGAGTTAAAATTAACGTAGATATATGACCGAACCTAACCAACCCTACCTAACCTATCTTTATAGGTTAGGTTTGGTTAGGTAGCCGAAAAAGTTAGGTTAGGTTAGGTTAGGTAGGTTAGGTAGTCGAAAAACAATTAATTCATGAAAACTTGGCTTATTAGGCAAATTGGGCCTTGCATAGTAGGTTGAGAAGTGCGTTCTGGCTACTAGGTACGACATATATATATATATATATATATATATATATATATAAAGATAAATCATAGATATCAATAATAGTAATAATACAAATACTGGGCACTTAGCCTAACACCAATAACTGGTACACTTATATATATATATATATATATATATATATATATATTCTCTCTCTAAGTTATCATATTAAAGTCACATGAAAGAAATTATCGACACAATAAATTCTTCTGTAATTCCAGGTGCCTGCACACACCATATATAATAAATATTGTGAGTGCTCTATACAGCCTCACTCTGCACAGCTGTGCCTTAACGTGACATAGACCAAGGTGAGACTTGCTCACGACATGAAAGATACTCTGTCCAAATATATAGCTGACTAAAGGGGAATTGGGAGGGAAACTAGAATCACCTACTTCCACCTATCCTCCGGTGAGAGTCGAATTGTAGCTCCTGGTCCAGGCTCTCGCCTCGTGTAGGGAGCGCCCCCACACACACACTGATGTGTCCTCCAGGAACCCAATCAACGTCCCAAAATAAACGCGTCGTCGCCGTGCTCTGGCCTCCGCAGGTCCGTGCTCCTCCTCAACGTCTTCTAGGGTTGGAGTCGGTCTCCTGGCTGTCGACTTCTCCTCCCAACTACGGCTGCCAACCTACTTCTCGGCTGCAGTCGTACGGATTCCCAATTAGTATCTTCTTTCACTGCTTCCCAGTGCATTGGCCCAGCCGCTACGTCGTCACTGTGAAGCTATCAGACGTCCCAGACGATACTGCCTAGACTTCACCTGCCCAACACCCGTCCCAGGAGCACTTGCTGCTCAATATTCCGTCAATTCCCTCTTCGGTCCACACATGGAATGAAGGAAGACCTCTCGGCGTGCTTGCAGACTACGGGTGACGCGTAAGATCCACGGGATCGGGGTACAACTGTCAAACTGACAGGACCAACCTTCACACATCCATCCACCTTGACGTGTCGTGTCAGACTGATTCCCTCACGGAGGATTGGCCCGGCCACTACGTCATCACTGTGAAGCTATCAGACGTCCCATACGTCACTGTCTAGACTCCACCTGCACAACACCTGTCCCTGGAGCACTTATTGCTCAATATTCCGTTAATTACCTCTCTGGTCGAACACATGAATGAAGGAAGACCCCACAGGTGCTGGCAGACCACTGGTGATGCATAAAATCCTCCGGAGACGGGGTAAACTGTCCAACTTTTTTTTTTTTTTTTTTTGAGATATATACAAGAGTTGTTACATTCTTGTACAGCCACTAGTACCCGTAGCGTTTCGGGCAGGTCCCTGGAATACGATCCCCTGCCGCGAAGATTCGTTTTTTCATCTAAGAACACATTTTACTGTTTCGTTAAACAGAGGCTACAGTTAAGGAATTGCGCCCAGTAAATCCTCCCCAGCCAGGATACAAACCCATGACATAGCGCTCGCGGAACGCCAGGCGAGTGTCTTACCACTACACGACGGAGACTGTGGAAACTGACAGGACCCCCCCCCACCGCACGTCCGACCGCCTTGGTGTGCTATCTCAGACTCGTGGTGCCCCAGAGGCTCGATCTCTGGACCCCCCTGCCTTCGTGACGTTATACTTGCCAAGGGAGGTTTTCATTGGTTCCCAGTGCCACGTCGCTGTTGGTGACCAATCTGGCGCCACTGACGTCACACAGTTTTGGCGGCAAAACGGAGGGGCCAGCGCCATATTGGCGTCCTAAAGGACCTGCACCACAGGCCAAAATACTCTTCTTTTACAAATTTCTCGCCACCTCGAGAACACTACACTCTCTCACATATATCAAACTGATGCCCGCGAAGCAGAGAACGCTCGGGTAAAGTTGACATGACTCTTACAGCAGGCGTGGGAGAAATATAAGGGGGGGAACACCGTCACACAGTGTGGTGGTTGGTGGTGCCAAGGGTGGCAGTGTGGTGGTGATGGTGCCAGGGGTGGCAGTGTGGTGGTGATGGTGCCAAGGGTGGCAGTGTGGTGGTGATGGTGCCAGGGGTGGCAGTGTGGTGGTGATGGTGCCAAGGGTGGCAGTGTGGTGGTGATGGTGCCAAGGGTGGCAGTGTGGGGGTGGTGCCAGGGGTGGCAGTGTGGTGGTGGTGCCAGTGGGTGGCAATGTGGTGGTGGTGGTGCCAGGGGTGAAAGTGTAGTGGTGGTGGTGGTGCCAGGGGTGGCAGTGTGGTGGTGGTGGTGCCAGGGGTGGCAGTGTGGTGGTAATGGTGTCAGGGGTGGCAGTGTGGTGGTGGTGCCAGGAGTGGCAGTGTAGTGGTGGTGGTGCCAGGGGTGGCAGTGTGGTGGTGGTGGTGCCAGGGGTGACAGTGTGGTGGTGATGCCAGTGGGTGGCAATGTGGTGGTGGTGGTGCCAGGGGTAGAAGTGTGGTGGTGGTGGTGCCAGAGGTGGCAGTGTGGTGGTGGTGGTGCCAGGGGTAGCAGTGTGGCGATGGTGGTTCCAGGGGTGGCAGTGTGGTGGTCGTCGTGCCAGGGGTGGCAGTGTGGTGGTGTTGTTGGCATTTGTGGTGGTGCCACGTTTGGAAGTGTGGTGGTCGTGCCATTGGTGGCATTGGTGGTGGTGGTGCCAGGGGTGGCAGTGTGGTGGTGGTGCCAGGGATGGCAGTGTTGGTGGTGGTGTCAGGGGTGGGAGTGTGGTGGTGGTGCTAAGGGTTGCAGTGTGGTGGTGGTGCCAGGGGTGGCAGTGTGGTGGTGGTGCCAGGGGTGGCAGTGTGGTGGTGGTGTCAGGGGTGGGAGTGTGGTGGTGGTGCTAAGGGTTGCAGTGTGGTGGTGGTGCCAGGGGTGGCAGTGTGGTGGTGGTGGTGGTGCCAAGGGTGGCAGTGTGGTGGTGGTGGTGGTGGTACCAGGGGTGGCAGTGTGGTGGTGGTGCCAAGGGTGGCAGTGTGGTGGTGGTGCCATGGGTGGCAGTGGTGGTAGTGGTGCCAGGAGTGACAGTGGGTGGGGGTGCCAGGGGTGGCAGTATGGTGGTGGTGCCAGTGTTGGCAGTGTGGTGGTGCCAGGGGTGGCAGTGGTGATATTGGTGGCAGTGGTGGTAGTGGTGCCAGGGGTGGCAGTAGAGTGTTGGTGCCAGGGGTGGCAGTGTGGTGGTGGTGGTGCCAGAGGTGGCAGTGTGGTGGTGGTGCAAGGGGTGGCAGTGTGGTGGTGGTGGTGGTGGTGCCAAAGGGTGGTAATGTGGTGGTGATGGTGCCAGAGGTGGCAGTGTGGTGGTGGTGCCAGGGGTGGCAGTGTGGTGGTGGTGGTGCCAGCGGTGGAAGTGTGGTGGTGGTGGTGCCAGCGGTGGCAGTGTGGTGGTGCCAGGGGTGAAAGTGTGGTGGTGGTGGCGCCAGGGGTGGCAGTGTGGTGGTGGTGGTGCCAGGAGTGGCAGTGTGGTGGTGGTGGTGGTGCCAGGGGCGGCAGTGTGGTGGTGGTGGTGCCAGGGGCGGCAGTGTGGGGGTGGTGGTGGTGCCAGGGGTGGCAGTGTGGTGGTGGTGGTGCCAGGGGTGGCAGTGTGGTGGTGGTGGTGCCAGGGGTGGCAGTGTTGTGATGGTGCCAGGGGTGGCAGTGTGGTGGTGGTGGTGCCAGGGGTGGCAGTGTGGTGGTGGTGGTGCCAGGGGTGGCAGTGTTGGGATGGTGCCAGGGGTGGCAGTGTGGTGGTGGTGGTGGTGCCAGGGGTGGCAGTGTGGTCGTGTTGGTGCCAGGGGTGGCAGTGTGGTGGTGGTGGTAGTGCCAGGGGTGGCAGTGTGGTGGAGGTGGTGGTGCCAGGGGTGGCAATGTGGTGGTGCCAGGGGTGGCAGTGTGGTGGTGGTGGTGCCAGGGGTGGTAGTGTGGTGGTGGTGGTGGTGCCAGGGGTGGGAGTGTGGTGGTGGATCCAGGGGTGGCAGTGTGGTGGTGGTGGTGCCTGGGGTGGAAGTGTGGTGGTGGTGGTGCCAAGGGTGGCAGTGTGGTGGTGGTGCCAGGGGTGGCAGTGTGGTGGTGGTGATGCCAGGGGTGGCAGTGTGGTGGTGGTGCCAGGGGTGGCAGTGTGGTGGTGGTGGTGCCAGGGGTGGCAGTGTGGGGGTGGTGGTGCCAGGGGCGGCAGTGTGGTGGTGGTGCCAGGGGTGGCAGTGTGGTGGTGGTGGTGCCAGGGGTGGCAGTGTGGTGGTGGTGGAGCCAGGGGCGGCAGTGTTGTGGTGGTGGTGGTGGTGGTACCAGGGGCGGCAGTGTGGGGGTGGTGGTGGTGCCAGGGGTGGCAGTGTGGTGGTGGTGGTGCCAGGGGTGGCAGTGTTGTGATGGTGCCAGGGGTGGCAGTGTGGTGGTGGTGCCATAGGTGGCAGTGTGGTGGTGGTGCCAGGGGAGGCAGTGTGGTGGTGGTGGTGCTAGGGGAGGCAGTGTGGGGGTGGTGGTGCCAGGGGTGGCAGTGTGGTGGTGGTGGTGCCAGGGGTGGCAGTGTGGGGGTGGTGGTGCCAGGGGTGGCAGTGTGGGGGTGGTGGTGCCAGGGGAGGCAGTGTGGTGGTAGTGGTGCCAGGGGTGGCAGTGTGGGGGTGGTGGTGCCAGGGGTGGCAGTGTGGTGGTGGTGGTGCCAGGGGTGGCAGTGTGGGGGTGGTGGTGCCAGGGGTGGCAGTGTGGTGGTGGGGGTGCCAGGGGTGGCAGTGTGGTGGTAGTGGTGCCAGGGGTGGGAGTGTTGTGATGGTGCCAGGGGTGGCAGTGTGGTGGTGCCAGGGGTGGCAGTGTGGTGGTGGTGGTGCCAGGGGTGGCAGTGTGGTGGTGGTGCCAGGGGAGGCAGTGTGTTGGTGGTGGTGCTAGGGGAGGCAGTGTGGTGGTGCCAGGGGTGGCAGTGTGGTGGTGGGGGTGCCAGGGGTGGCAGTGTGGTGGTGGTGGTGCCAGGGGTGGCAGTGTGGCGGTGGTGGTGCCAGGGGTGGCAGTGTGGGGGTGGTGGTGCCAGGGGTGGTAGTGTGGTGGTGGTGGTGCCAGGGGTGGCAGTGTGGGGGTGGTGGTGCCAGGGGTGGCAGTGTGGTGGTGGGGGTGCCAGGGGTGGCAGTGTGGTGGTAGTGGTGCCAGGGGTGGGAGTGTTGTGATGGTGCCAGGGGAGGCAGTGTGGTGGTGGTGGTGCCAGGGGTGGCAGTGTGGGGGTGGTGGTGCCAGGGGTGGCAGTGTGGTGGTGGTGGTGCCAGGGGTGGCAGTGTGGGGGTGGTGGTGCCAGGGGTGGCAGTGTGGTGGTGGGGGTGCCAGGGGTGGCAGTGTGGTGGTAGTGGTGCCAGGGGTGGGAGTGTTGTGATGGTGCCAGGGGTGGCAGTGTGATGGTGGTGGTGCCAGGGGTGGCAGTGTGGTGGTGGTGGTGCCAGGGGTGGCAGTGTGGTGGTGGTGCCAGGGGGGCAGTGTGGTGGTGGTGGTGCTAGGGGAGGCAGTGTGGTGGTGCCAGGGGTGGCAGTGTGGTGGTGGGGGTGCCAGGGGTGGCAGTGTGGTGGTGGTGGTGCCAGGGGTGGCAGTGTGGTGGTGGTGGTGCCAGGGGTGGCAGTGTTGTGATGGTGCCAGGGGTGGCAGTGTGGTGGTAGTGGTGCCAGGGGTGGCAGTGTTGTGATGGTGCCAGGGGTGGCAGTGTGGGGGTGGTGGTGCCAGGGGTGGCAGTGTGATGTTGGTGGTGCCAGGGGTGGCAGTGTGGTGGTGGTGGTGCCAGGGGTGGCAGTGTGGTGGTAGTGGTGCCAGGGGTGGCAGTGTTGTGATGGTGCCAGGGGTGGCAGTGTGGTGGTAGTGGTACCAGGGGTGGCAGTGTTGTGATGGTGCCAGGGGTGGCAGTGTGGTGGTGGTGGTGCCAGGGGTGGCAGTGTGGTCGTGTTGGTGCCAAGGGTGCAGTGTGGTGGTGGTGGTAGTGCCAGGGGTGGCAGTGTGGTGGAGGTGGTGGTGCCAGGGGTGGCAATGTGGTGGTGCCAGGGGTGGCAGTGTGGTGGTGGTGGTGCCAGGGGTGGTAGTGTGGTGGTGGTGCCAGGGGTGGCAGTGTGGTGGTGGATCCAGGGGTGGCAGTGTGGTGGTGGTGGTGCCTGGGGTGGAAGTGTGGTGGTGGTGGTGCCAAGGGTGGCAGTGTGGTGGTGGTGCCAGGGGTGTCAGTGTGGTGGTGGTGATGCCAGGGGTGGCAGTGTGGTGGTGGTGCCAGGGGTGGCAGTGTGGTGGTGGTGCCAGGGGTGGCAGTGTGGTGGTGGTGGTGCCAGGGGTGGCAGTGTGGTGGTGGTGGTGGTGCCAGGGGCGGCAGTGTGGGGGTGGTGGTGGTGCCAGGGGTGGCAATGTGGTGGTGGTGGTGCCAGGGGTGGCAGTGTGGTGGTGGTGGTGCCAGGGGTGCCAGTGTGGTAGTGGTGTGTCGTGACGCTGATCCCCGGTTCATTCCGAACACAGCAATTACACAACACATAACACCTTGCCTCAGCAACCGTTACTACCACCGTGTACTCCTACACACCAGACCCTTGAGGCGTACCACTAGGTTTGTACTGGAACACAATGAATGAACATATGGTATTTAAAGGCCGTCGGGTTTTGTCATTTAATTACAAAGAATAGACACTGACAAATAAATACATATTAACATACTCTATTAGGTCAATACACTTCCAATACCCATAGACCACCTGACCTCCGCGATCACCACCCGCACTCGTAACTTCTGCCTAAGTCCCTAATACGGAATGATTACTACAACGCTCCACACCCGGTTAGTCTTTCATTCAATACTCACATACTGCAGACTTAACTTGGTCACTAAGATCACATCAGGTTCTCGCATAGCTGTCTGCTACACTTCGCTGCTGCCGCAAACGATGACCTCGGAGGACTTGCCAGTTCAACTCCCACAACAAGACTGACTCCAATCAGCCATGGCCTCAAACATTTCACCCCGCCTCTCAAGGAAGGTATAATCCGATTAACCTTATCCCTAGAGCGGTAACCTTGATCCTAGAAGCCTGACGAAGAATAATTCCTCTTTCCAGGAATTATTAATTTGGCTAAACAGCTTCGGTCTTAATCCATTGACCTTTCTTAGATATGTGATCCATAGTCTGTCTACTTACATGTACTTCCAATCATCATTCGTTAAGTGTTGTAGTAATGATCCTCTAGCTAATAATTTCTACTAACTTGTGGATTACAGCACCACTCCCCTCCTTAAACACGCATATGTCCCCATATGCATCATTGCAATGGTTCCATTAGTGCAAGGACCTGGAGGATGCACCCACCATATGTGTACAACTAAAAAATCATCCAATAAGTTCATCATACACACGATGAAATAAATTAAAATTTTCCCCGACATGACTCACAACACTTCTCCAACATATACATTATATTCACATCATAGCACAGGTAAAATAGTCTGTAATAATTTTTCCCATCTCCAACAATGCACATATACCTAAACTGCTGACATATAATTACATACAAACATAACCATAAAATTACCTGGACCAGAATGCTGGCACTTAAACAGAAATGACACTAGTCATTAATATATACACAACACATATATATCTAAGGTTCTTCATCCTTAGTAACAAGTTAATTATAATTTAACATCTTGCCCTGTACTGTTGACATAAGGGCTTACAATGATCACACAATGTTTCACTGGCCTCCTCCACAATTGGCAGCATCACTTCTCTTGTCTTCGTGTCCCATGGTTGCTAGGTCATAGATCCTCCATGACCCAGACAAAACCCAGGCTGTCCAGCCTGGTGAATGTTGTCAATGTCCCATCGTTGCTCTGAGCTAACGTGATCCTGGCCTCCCGAGCAACGGAGATTCCTACCCCAGGGTCATGTTCCCTCGGGTCTGTGCTGACGTCTCGTTCCAGGGCACCAATCCCAGAACGCTGTAGATACCTCACAGCTCTCTAGTCATCCTTCCTTGCTGTGCTCACCACAGCTGTAGCACATTACTCTAAGCCCCTCTGCCCAGAGTGTGTCCACGTGTATTCACACCTTCCCGACCGCTGTTCCTGCAAAATATTCCCTCGGAGCCCCCTGGCTCGATCCCATTATTACATGACACCCCTTCGGCTCCTTACTCTCTCCCCGTATATATCCTTAGCGCAGCTGCAAAACCATTGCAGCTGGCCCTTATCCCTGCTTTGATGTCAGGGGGCGAATTTCGCCTATAACGTCACGTTGGCTTCACTTCCATCCCCTTTTTTTCTAGAATTACTGAGTGTAGCCTCATGGCTTCCCTTCTACTCTACCTGAAGCTCTGTGACATGATCCCGGGGGACCTTCTCAAGCCTAACACTCAGTAATGGTGCCGATGAGGTAATATACAGTATATACATACACATACATTATCACAATAAATACCTCATTAAAATAATTTCACAACTAATGTCACTAAAGCATCATACTGCCACTGGCTCGCTTCTAGCGAGATTCCTGTAACAACTTAATTAATGAGAAATTAGTATATCTACTTGGCTCACCCACTGCAACCACCAACACCTGAAATTTTGAAATTCTACATTATAATCTTATCCATAAGACTTACCCACTCCGACACACCATCACCTCTGGTCAACCCAACCACTGATGACCTCATTATAACACCACGTCTCTCAACAGCCAGGCTCTGCGTCCTGACGCACCTGACCTCATTACACCGATACTCACCGTACCCACCACCACCTGGCCTCCTGTGCCGCTATGTACTCCACAACACCACACTCCATACCAGGCGTCCAAACGCCACAACACTACACCACCCACTACACATGCTACTCTACACAACACTACACACTACCCCACACTACAAAAACTACCATGCCCATGCGCCACTCAACACCACACTCTACACACTACCCCACACTCTACAAAACTACCATGCCCATGCACCACTCAACACCACTCTCTACACACTACCCCACACTCTACAAAAACTACCATGCCCATGCACTACTCTACAGTACATACTATGCTCCTTCTGTGTTCATGACCCCACGAGAGCGGGTCGGATAGCGATGTGTCACCGTCGCCTGTGGACCTTGTCCCCGGTCCTGCGAAGGCTGTTCTGTGTTATCTACCCTTGATTGCCAACTCCTCGTACCCCTACCTATGTTCTCAGCCGCTGGTGTGCTCTCCCCTGGCACACTCTCCGTCGGGTATGGCTCCTCACTTACCTGACCGGTCAGTGTATAGACGCGGTCTGGGTGACAGGAGAACACATGCCCTGTGTTTAGCACCTTAACCTTCACTTCTGCATTCTTTTTGCTAATTACCCGACATGGCCCCACAAACTTGGGTGCCAACTTACCTTCTGCCTGAGCGTGCATCTGCTTCACGAATACCCTATCACCTTCATTGATCACCTTTGCTTGGACCTTGTTCCGCGCATTATAATATGCCTCTGCTACCTCTGTCGACTTTCTTAAATGTAGTTTCACCAAGTCAAATGCCTTGGTTGCTCGCCTACAGACAACACTTTTGAAGTCTAACGCATAGCATGGCGGTTGCTTGCTTGTGAACGTCGTGAACGGAAGTCGGGGATCGAACCCATGCAACAAAAAATGCGGGGTTTCTCCCACCGACCTACTGAACGCCGTGTTGAGCGCCGACTCCACCATCGACAAACTCTGATCCCATGCAAGCACATCATCTGCAGCCAAATGCCGCAGAATACTGATTACTTCAGCATTGTGTCTTTCAACCAAACCATTCGCCGATGGTCGATATGCCAGCACTGGAGTATGTTTGAATTGATACACACTCGCGATGCTTTAAAATACTTGATTGATAAACTCTGACCCTTGGTCTGACACAACTTGTTGAGGAGCCCCAAACCTGGTTAACATACTTTCCACCATGGCCTGGGTCACATCCTCTGCCGACTTAGAACGGAGTGCACTCACCACAGTGAACCGTGTGAGTGCATCCACCGCTACAAATATGTACCTCGCCCCTGAATGAGCTTGTGGTAGCGGCCCAATGAGATCTATGTGTACTCCCTCGAAGGGAGTACTCACCTCTGGCCACCTACGCAAAGGTTCCGCCCCCAACCTATGTGCCTTGTACCTCAGACAACTGTCACAAGAGGGTACATAGACCTTGATATCTTTACCCATGGATGGCCAATAGAACCTATGCCGTGCCCTCTGCAACGTCTTGGACCCCCCTCCATGGCCTGCTGCTGGGATGTTATGACACAGATACATTGCAGTCCTCTGGAACTCCGGTGTCAAGACTGCCTAGTATACTGGTTCAGACCGTATACCCGAGACCCTACCAAGATGATACAACACCTCATCTTCAACCACAAACTCATCCACTGGTGCTGGAAGTGACTTCCTCAACTCCGCACGCTGACCCCTCAAAAACTTCCTTACCTCCCCCTAACCTAACAGGGGGTGACCTTCCTGACTTCGTATCAACTCCCTCACATTCCACGACACATCTTCCTCCCCCCTTTCACTCACCACTGCTACATTGTGACACCTTGACAACGCGTCAGCGACCACATTGCTTTTCCCTGGAACATGTTCAAAGTTTGTAATGTTAAACTCTGAGAGTGAGGTAACCCACCGTGCCAGTCGCTGACAAGGCTCCTTGGACTCGAACACATACTTAAGGGGTTTGTGATCGCTTCTGAGCCAAATTTCATGTCCAAGCAAGATGTACCGGTTCCGTTGTAATATGAATGTGATCGCTAGCGCTTCCCTCTCAATTGTACTATAGTTCCTCTCTGCAGGACATAGTACTCGTGAACAAAATGCAATGGGACGCTCCCGTCCTCGCTCATCCACCTGAGCTACCACACCACCTATCGCTGCGCCAGAAGCATCCGCATACACCAGAAACGGTTTGCTAAAATCTGGGTGCGCCAAGATACTGCGAGAGCTGACAGCAGCCCTCAGTACCTGGAACGCCTGCTGTGGTTCCTTCCCCCACACGAACTCTGCAAGTCCACTGATCTGATGTAATGGTGTTGCAATTTTTGAAAAATCTTTAATAAATCGCCGATAATATCTAACCAACCCCAGGAAAGATTTGCACTCTTTCTTGTTCTGTGGAACTGGGAACTCTTGAATATCCCTGGTTTTATCTGGCAATGGACTGATACCCATCCGGCCCACTGTATGACCCAGGAATGTTACCGATTCTCCAAAAAAACTGCATTTTTCGAAATTCACTTTGAGGTTGTGTGACCTCAGCCTTAGCAAGAGTTTCCTCAAATTATGCATGTGCTCCTCTAATGACTTTCCCAGCACGATTACGTCATCGAGGTACAGCAACGCTGTGGGACCTATCAACCCCGATAATACACTCATCATTAGCCTACTGAACACAGCAGGTGCTGACTTCAACCCGAAAGGAAGTCGTTTATATTGCCAGAGCTCGTTGCACGCACTAAACGCTGTGATTTCCCTCGACTCTTCCTCCAGCGGTATCTGGTGATACCCACTGAGTAGGTCTAATGTGGTAAAATATTGTGTACCCTTCAAGTGTGTCAATGTGTCCTGTATGTTTGGTAATGGGTATGCTTCGTCTTTCGTCAGCTTGTTTATTCTGCGGAAATCTACACATAACCTCACTCCCCCATTCTTTTTCCTGACTACTACGAGAGGGCTGTGCCACGGTGAACTGGATGGTTCAATGATATCATGCTCCCTTAGCTGGCTTATCTCCTCCTTCACCTCCCTCTGGTGTGCCACTGGTATGCTATATGCTCTCGTATATACTGGATGTGCGCCCTCTACGTCAATCCTATGTGCTCCTTGAGTAATGCACCCTGGGGGTTCCCCTCTCAACGCAAAAACATCCGGGAACCTTCCTGACTAAGCCCCTTAAGGCTTCCTTAACCTCCCTTTCCATGGACATCCTATCCACTATGCCCATTAATTTATCCATTCTATCCTCATCGCCCTCACTCTGACTTATTGACATGGCGGCAATAATCTCCTCCACAGGGAGCCCCCACGCTACCTGTGTATGCTTACTCAAGGTGACTGGCCACCGAGAGGGATTAAAAACCCTCAACCGAATTACCCCTTCATTTATGTCTTCAATAGTCTCCATTATCACCAACCCTGCTGGATTATCCAGTGGCTCAATTTGCACAACTTCTACTCCCTTGGCTTTACATGCCATTTTAATCACTAAGGACGCTTCTCCCGGGATGGTGACATCCTTGGGTACCGTGACTGCCCACTGTATATTCTGGTCCCCAGCCGAGTTACCACAGTTACCCCTCACTACTGCTACTCCTTCTCTACTCCTCACCTTGTTAACGTCTACCGCTTGACCCCCACATACCAATTTATTCCTTCTTGCGCTGAACGCTATAGTACATGAGTATTTTTCGAGGAAATCAATTCCCAGGATAATGTTGGTATGTTTCAGCCCTATATCCTGTATTACTACAAAACTATGTTTAAACCATCTATCTTCTAGCTGGAAATCCACAGTTGTCTCTCCCAACACCCGCAACGCATTATCCCCCATCGCCGTTAATCTCCTGTTGTTCGGTATCAGCCTGACGTCTGAGCCTAACACGCTACGACTCATGATGGACACAGAAGCACCGGTGTCCACCAAGGCTGTATAGATAGTGCCCTTTAACCGTAAATGCACCTTTATGGGATGACCCGACCCGACGGTACACAACCACTGTCCGCCACCCCCTACTGTACACACTGGGTAATTAGGCGGAACAAAAAGCTTACACTGCCAGGCCAAGTGACTACCGTCACCACTCAGCTTACACACTTTGGTCTGCTTAGGTCGTTCTGGCTCGTGTTTACCTGCAGTGTACCCCGTTCCCCGGGGATACCCTCTACCGGTACCCTGGTTCTGGTGGTATATTCCTGTTGCTCCCTGAGCAGGCGTGTATCGTTGTGGAGCAGGAGTGAACCTGCCTCCACGTGCCCCTTGATTATAGCCTCCTCGCTGCCCACGAGTACCCTGATGGGGTCCCCACGACACCCCACTCGTATTGTGTCCCTGGAACACCCTTGGCTCCCAGCCCTTATTATTGTTACGTCGAGGAGCACCTCGCCCCTTGCCCTTGGAATGTGTGACCCCCGCCGCTGGTCCATCCTCCACTGGCTGAGCTACTGGGGCCCAGAGCTGAGCTTGTCTCTCTTGCGTGTCTGCAAGATTTGCCTGTTCCTTAGGGGACACTTCTTTGAAAATATCATCCTCTGTCAGTTTATGTGTCGGGCTATTCTCCGCCCAAAACACTGCATGTTTCACCGCTTCCTTAAAAGACTTAGCTTCCCTGCAGTGTAACGCACTTTCCCGCGGTAATGCACCGAAAAAACACTCCGTTGCATAGAATCTCTTACTTACCCCGTGAACTGCGTTTCCGTCCGCTCAATCACATCACCCAAGAGTCTTATTCTATGGCCAAACGCCCTTAATTGTTCCCCTGGTTCTCGTTTAAGTGCAGCTAACTGAGCCTTTAGTTCTACTGCATCGTGCTGCACATCGTAATGATCTATCAGTTCCTGCTTAAACTCGCTATAACTATTTATTTCTCTAATTTCCGCCGAGTTGAGCAGGGTCTTTGCTTCCCCTTTCACCTTGGAATATTACAATGCAATCTTTGCCTGATCCGACCATGACCCCACACTAGTCGCCTTCTCTAGAGCAAAGAAAAATGTTCTAATATCCGTCAGTAACTGACCTTTCGAATCCCGTTTGGCGCCCCAAAACGTGGGTATGTCTCTATATACCTTAGGTCTTGCATTAGTCGTCTCATGCGTGCTCAACACATTTTTCAACCACTGTGAAACCTGCCCAGTTGTCTCTGACGCTGCCGCCTGCGCCGTAAGCAACGCCGCCGTGTTATCACCACTCTCACCCTGACCGACATTACTCGTGGCCTGGCCACTTGCGCCCCTATTACTACCCGTACCCGTCATGGCTACTCGCCCCTTATGTGCTCGTGTATGAACCAGCTTGACGCTTTGCCGTACAGTAACCTTACTTGGCCTTATTCCCTTAATCTCACTAGAATCACTTATAATTTTAAGCCACCATCAACAACGTCACTTATCAGTTCCCCATACTACTGTTTCCACCCCTTAGGGGACCTTTCCCTGCCGCACAACGTGGCCACTCCACTTGGCCACACACCTTGGCCCCACACCCCACTATGGCCACTCACTGGCCCACACACCTTCCCTTCCTCACTCCAATATCCACCGTCCTGAACACAACCCGACGTCTACCAATTCCCGAACATTCCCTCACCAACTAAACCAGTAACACACTTCCTTCATCTCTCAAAGTGTTCCAAACCTGTTTGCGCTGCCACCAAATATGTCGTGACGCTGAATCCCGGTTCATCCCGAACACAGCTATTACACAACACATAACACCTTGCCTCAGCAACCGTTACTACCACCTATACTCCTACACACACCAGACCCTTGAGGCGTACCACTCGGTTTGTACTGGAACTCAATGAATGAACATATGGAAGGTATTTAAAGGCCGTCGGGTTTTGTCATTTAATTACAAAGAATAGACTCTGACAAATAAATACATATTAACATACTCTATTAGGTCAATACGATTCCAATACCCATAGACCACTTGACCTCCGCGATCACCACCCACACTCATAACTTCCGCCTAAGTCCCTAATACGGAATGATTACTACAACGCTCCACACCCGGTTAGTCTTTCATTCAATACTCACATACTGCAGACTTAACTTGGTCACTGGCCCACACACCTTCCCTTCCTCACTCCAATATCCACCGTCCTGAACACAACCCGACGTCTACCAATTCCCGAACATTCCCTCACCAACTAAACCAGTAACACACTTCCTTCATCTCTCAAAGTGTTCCAAACCTGTTTGCGCTGCCACCAAATATGTCGTGACGCTGAATCCCGGTTCATCCCGAACACAGCTATTACACAACACATAACACCTTGCCTCAGCAACCGTTACTACCACCTATACTCCTACACACACCAGACCCTTGAGGCGTACCACTCGGTTTGTACTGGAACTCAATGAATGAACATATGGAAGGTATTTAAAGGCCGTCGGGTTTTGTCATTTAATTACAAAGAATAGACTCTGACAAATAAATACATATTAACATACTCTATTAGGTCAATACGATTCCAATACCCATAGACCACTTGACCTCCGCGATCACCACCCACACTCATAACTTCCGCCTAAGTCCCTAATACGGAATGATTACTACAACGCTCCACACCCGGTTAGTCTTTCATTCAATACTCACATACTGCAGACTTAACTTGGTCACTGGCCCACACACCTTCCCTTCCTCACTCCAATATCCACCGTCCTGAACACAACCCGACGTCTACCAATTCCCGAACATTCCCTCACCAACTAAACCAGTAACACACTTCCTTCATCTCTCAAAGTGTTCCAAACCTGTTTGCGCTGCCACCAAATATGTCGTGACGCTGAATCCCGGTTCATCCCGAACACAGCTATTACACAACACATAACACCTTGCCTCAGCAACCGTTACTACCACCTATACTCCTACACACACCAGACCCTTGAGGCGTACCACTCGGTTTGTACTGGAACTCAATGAATGAACATATGGAAGGTATTTAAAGGCCGTCGGGTTTTGTCATTTAATTACAAAGAATAGACTCTGACAAATAAATACATATTAACATACTCTATTAGGTCAATACGATTCCAATACCCATAGACCACTTGACCTCCGCGATCACCACCCACACTCATAACTTCCGCCTAAGTCCCTAATACGGAATGATTACTACAACGCTCCACACCCGGTTAGTCTTTCATTCAATACTCACATACTGCAGACTTAACTTGGTCACTAAGATCACATCAGGTTCTCGCATAGCTGTCTGCTACACTTCGTTGCGGCGGGGATCCAGAGGACTTGCCAGTTCAACTCCCACGATCAGACTGACTCCAGTCAGCCATCTATCTCAACCATTTCACCCCGCCTCTCAAGGAAGGTATAATCCGATTAACCTTATCCCTAGAGCAGTAACCTTGATCCTAGAAGCCTGATGAAGAATAATTCCTCTTTCCAGGAATTATTAATTTGGCTAAACAGCTTCGGTCTTAATCCATTGACCTTTCTTAGATATGTGATCCATAGTCTGTCTACTTACATGTACTTCCAATCATCATTCGTTAAATGTTGTAGTAATGACCCTCTAGCTAATAATTCCTAATAACTTGTGGATTACAACAGTTGTATGTGGACACAACTGTGGCTTGTTGTAGGCGGACACAACTGTGGCTTGTTGTAGGCGGACACAACTGTAGCTTGTTGTAGGCGGACACAACTGTGGCTTGTTGTAGGCGGACACAACTGTGACTTGTTGTAGGCGGACACAACTGTGACTTGTTGTAGGGGGACACAACTGTAGCTTGTTGTAGGCGGACACAACTGTGACTTGTTGTAGGCGGACACAATTGTGGGTTGTTGTAGGCGGACACAACTGTGACTTGTTGTAGGCGGACACAACTGTGGCTTGTTGTAGGCGGACACAATTGTGGTTGTTGTAAGCGGACACAATTGTGGCTTGTTGTAAGAGAAAGGCCCTGGACTTTTATTGCAATAAATGAATAATAAATAGACACTATACATGGTATACTAAATTATATACAACATACCGTGTATACAGGGTATACATATATTAGCCATACCGAATACATGCCTTTTAGTGTATAAATGTGCTACAAGATAAAACTAAATGCATTAACTAAAGAAATTAGATATACATATGCAGAAATATATATCTGCTAATGAGTAAAATTATCATTGTTACGTGAATTTGTTCTCATTTGCTTCAAAATCAATATAGTTGCAACAGTACGTACCACAATGAGTCCGCCAGACTCAACAGATGTGTAAAGTTTGATAATAATCAGCCCATATCTGCCTCTCCTATTAGTGGTGAAAAGTTTTAACTTTATTTATTGAAAAGTGAGTTTTTGCAACTTCGAAACGAATAATCAGTTACAATTTAAATGTTTCAAAATTTTAAGTCAACATTTTTTTGTTCACGTTTCGTTTTTAAAGATGCAATTTTATTTTATTTGTAATTAATTTTTAAGGCTACACTGCTAAAATTTTGTCCCACGTCTTAGAATTGTGTATTTACTTACATAAAATGTGAAAAATACTGACATTTTAATTTCATGTTCAGAAGAAAAGTCTGGAAAGGACCCCGAGTGTGAACAGCTTGCGGGCCGAGCTCAACACCAATACTGCTATCAATGTATAACAACTAAATAGCTAATTCAATATACTGGGATGGTGGGTGCTAGTTAATCATCTTCCCGTCCCAAATATGACCAGCTATTGGGTCTGTAACACTGTTGGTAGAATGTGTAACGTGGAATGATGGCATTAACCTTATTTTCTCCCCCTCCATTAATAAATCTAAAACAATAATATGTTCCAGGTTTGGTATGCCATATGAAGAGGGGCATTGTTACGAACCCGGATCCAGCGTCCGAGCACGGAGCAGTGACAACCATGCCATCTGTGGGTCAGCTCCCGAAACCCCCGCCAAACGGACGACGACACCTGGTGAGGACAGCGTGTATCAGCTACGAGAGCCAGTTTCCAGTCCCGTTCAGCACTCTACACCGCCGCCACTGACCTCTGGTGAGGTGGTGCTCCGACGACAGCGCCATCTATGGACTGGATACGTCAGGTGTTTGTGCCCGAGCCCGTAAGTGAGGTGTTTTAGTGTCCCAGTTATTGATGACGTGTCTGCTTACAGAGCCGACCTGGGACTGCTGTGATGGAAGTGGAGTCAGTCTACCCGAGGCAGCCAGTCTCCATACCTTGAACCTTGCTGCAGCTGTTGTGACGTCGTCCCCCCGGAAGAACACTGTGGTGTGTTAGCCTGCCAGTGGAGTGGCAGTAAAAGGATTTACCTGGGACCGACGGTTGGAGACGATCATCCACTGGGGTACTGAAGACAGGAGAGTGATTTGAGGTGTCACACGAGGCTCCTGTCTAGGGCGTTCCCCTTTGATCGTTCGTGGAGGGGCCGTACCAGCCTTGTTGGCTCAGAACCTGCCAGCAGACCAGCTGGACATGTGGTTGACGGCCTCCACGGCGGTGCCCCCAGTGGACCCGTGTTTTGGCTGACCTGTGGCCAGGGTAGGCTCAACTTCTTTGGAGAATTAATTGTGAGGCCACGAAGAAAGCACCAAGGATTCGGCACCGAGAGTTATGGCACCAGCGTCTTCAGCAGAAGACATCGATTGTGGATTAATCCCCTTGTAAAGTGTTAATACCCCTCCCCCTTGTGCACTCTTTTATTTTATATATTTAATCGGTGATGGTGAAAATTATAATATTAAGTTCTTAGCGTTCTTTCCCTACTCCCTTTAAGTTACTTGCGTCACAGATCTCATCCCTTGATAGCCACTACTGGCTTGGGAACGGATACATATATCTTCCTCTAACAACATCAGAGTAAGGACCCCGTTGCGTCCCGAGAGGGCCGTAACAGGCATTAAGACTGATAATGTTTTGCAGGTGTTGGTGTGGTATACCCGTCAAGATGGGGAGGTTGTGGCGGACTCGAGGGAGCTGGAGGTGGACAAGTGCCTCAGTAACACCGTAGACCTCACTTGGTCAGCCTCTCGCGTACAACCTGGGGAACAAGCCTCTCTGTCCCTCTCCTCAGAGCCAGACTCTGTGTGTAGCCTGGGTAAGTAAAGCACGCCAAGGCTGACTTAGACCTGCTTGAGGGAAACGTGTGCTGAGAAAATCTGATGCTCATTCAAGCAGGACAAGCAAATTTTGTTGTTATTCTAGTACAGTAAGAAAATTGTATTCTTATTTTACCATACTATATATTTATATTCATATGCCAGCCCAGACACTAACATAAAGCTTTATTATTTCCTAAACCCAGGAGTGGTAGACAGAAGCACAGAGCTGCTGGCAGTAAACCCTGACCCCATTTCCCTGGAAGCAGTGTTTAACTTTGCTGGAAGTTTTGATGTGGGACGATGGCCCGGCTCTCAGATCGACGACTATAAATACTGTGAAAGAAAGAGGAGAGAAAGGATAGCGAGTGCGAAACCTGAAAGCTCTAATATAGGTTGGTTCAAATTTGTTATGGTTCAGTATAACAGTGTTGCCATGTTATGGTTCAGTATAACAGTGTTACCATGTTATGGTTCAGTATAACAGTGTTGACATGTTATGGTTCAGTATAACAGTGTTGACATGTTATGGTTCAGTATAACAGTGTTGCCATGTTATGGTTCAGTATACCAGTGTTACCATGTTATGGTTCAGTATAACAGTGTTGCCATGTTATGGTTCAGTATAAGTGTTGCCATGTTATGGTTCAGTATAAGTGTTGCCATGTTATGGTTCAGTATACCAGTGTTACCATGTTATGGTTCAGTATAACAGTGTTGCCATGTTATGGTTCAGTATAAGTGTTGCCATGTTATGGTTCAGTATAAGTGTTGCCATGTTATGGTTCAGTATAACAGTGTTGCCATGTTATGGTTCAGTATAACAGTGTTGCCATGTTATGGTTCAGTATAACAGTGTTGCCATGTTATGGTTCAGTATAACAGTGTTTCCATGGAGAAAGAAAGAAAGATGGACCCTTGACAAGCCGTCGGCTTTCTGGCCCCATCAAGACCACTTGAGATAGAAGCCCTCGGATAAATTTAAGTAAATTTACTTCCTTTTAAAGTATACTAACAGACTAGTCTCAATATTTTTTTTACATTTTGCGGAATCATTTTATAATAATTTTATAAACCAAATAATCATTTATTATTTTCTTTTCTTAAAAAAGCTTTCTCAAATTAAGAAATTTGAGAAATTTCAAATTTTCTCAAATTAACACCATTGAACGAGAATTTCTTCAGGTATCTTACAATAATGTTGCAATAATTAAATGTGTATTGTCTAACAAGAAGCTGATCCTTTGGAGGAGGTTGGTCGTAAGGTTAGTGCCGGTAATGCACCCTTTGTGTTACTAGAGGCGGTACCCAGCAGTACCCGGGTGGACCCCGTGCCTAGACCAGTAGCACTCCCTCACAGGTCTCCCACCACAACCCCCAAACACTCCAAATATCACCAATCACCGTCCAAAGTTGTGCGAGATTAACCTCAAGTCTATGGCTTCCATCCTTGGATAGACAAATACTTTCTCTTTCATATATAGCTAGGGGAACCCCTGGTCTCTGTTCAGCCCATCCTTCTAAAGTGAAAGTTCTTATGAACAAATCCCCCCTCCCCGCTCAGCTCGTTGTCGCCGTGTGGGGGCTTAGTGGGCGGCTGCCGGAGTGTGATGCTCCTTGGGACAGTCCTCTGTCCTTTTCTAGCCTTGTGCTCCTGCTGCCGTCCTCTCCAATTCTGCTGGGCATCTTTTCCTTTTCCTTCTGTTTCGTTTTTCTCCCCCCTCTTCTCCTATCTGCTTGCCGTTTCCTGCCGACCTTTTGCTCGTTCTGGTTCTTCCCTTGGACTTCTTCTATTTTGACGCCTGGGTGCTTGAGGAGGCATACTCATGCACCCGTAGAACTGCAGTACCCGACGTCGAGAGCGAGGGGAACCTTTTATTGTCAATCCCCACTTCGTCACTGAACCCGATCTCGACGGACTGTCGGTTTCTTAAGGTGGCGTTTGTGGGGCGTATACTCGCGACGCACCCCTAGGAGGCCCCGACAAGATCGGCGATAGCTTCTTGTTGGGTGTCCTGCCTCTAATTGTGGCTCCATGGTGGGTGTGGGGGCACATTCGTGAGTGAATTCTTCTTTTCGTCAAGATGATTACCCCTGCTTCGGCTTCTTCTGGTTTACCTTCTCAGGCTCGTGGGGTGGGCGACCAAGCCCCCGAGTCAGTCCGTATTGGAAGACCGGGCTCTATAGCCTCCGCTGCATTGGGCCCCGACCTTGCTCCTCCTTTGGCCTCTCTGACTCCTTCCTCTGGCTCCCCTCCCTCCTCTGTGGTTGGGTCGAGCCCCAAGCCCCCAGTGGTGACTACCTCGTCCCCTGGCGCGGCTCCTTCTCTAGTTGTAACTACTGTGCCTTTTAACCCCTCTCTCTCTGGGGGTTCTCACCGCCGTCCTCGTCACGGCCGCCCTCGCTCGATTCCTTCCAGTTCTGCTTCCTATCAAGCCTTGTTTGGTCCCGCTTCGTGGGCCAAATATTTTGATCTCCTCCCTCTTGAATCTGCGCCTCCTGACGATTTCTCCCTCCATCGACATCTCATTGATTCCGTGGATGCCTCCATTACTTTCAACCCCACTCGTCTCGGTACACGTGTCGTTGCTGCTCCTTCTCAGGATGCTGCTTCCCGCTTGGCTGCCTTATCCTGCCTTGGCGAGACCCCCGTTCGGGTCTCGAAGAACGCTCAGTTGAATGCCAGTGTTGGCACTATTTTGCTCCCGCCCCATGTTGCGACCGGTGTTCGGGACCTGCGCGACTGCCACGACGATATTCGACATATCCTCGCTGCCCAGGGCCATTCTATTCTCCAGGTGGACACGTTTACTCGTCCCCCTCGTGGTAGTCGCCGTCAACCCCTCCGGGTTGTGAAGATTACCTTTGATGGTAGGACCCTTCCACCCTCTGTCATTCTTGCTGGTGCCAGGTGCTCTGTCCAGGAGTACATTCCTTCTCCTCGGCTCTGCAACAAGTGCTGGAGGTTTGGGCATGGTGCCCTCCGCTGCTCCGGGACTGTCTCTCTCTGTCCTTTGTGTGGTGGCGAAGGTCACTCTAAGTCGGAGTGCGCTTCTCCCCAGGCTCGTTGCCTCAACTGCGGTGAGGCCCATCGTACCTTCTCCCGTGCGTGTGTCCATTACAAGCTTGAGGCAGCCGTCCTCAACTTGAAGCACCGGGAGCGTTTATCTTTTCCTGAGGCGAGGCGCCAGGTTCGCCGGCTCCCGCCTTATGCTAATATCTCTTATGCTCGCGTGTTGCGCTCTTCCTCTCCTCGTCCTTCCCGCCTTCCTCAGACTCACAACCGTTTCCGGGCCTTGGACCCTGATGCGCCCACTGCCCCCTCCTCTGTCCCTTTGGGTTCTCTCCCGAAGGATCCTCCTTCTGGTCCTCTGTCTGGGGTTCCCCTTCCTTGTACCCGGTCTGTCGTGTCTTCTGTGTCTTCTTCCTCGTCCCCCTCCGATCCTCCTTCCCATCCTCTTCCTCCATCTATCGGCTCTCCCCACCGCCTGTCGGTGCGGGCGGATGTCCATCGCTCTCCTAACGGCCGTCGTGTGTGCTCTCGTTCGGCTTCTCCTGTTGAGACACTGGAATCCGTTGCCCGGTACGTAGTTGCTGGGACACCGGTCTCTTTAAGTCAGAAGCGTAAGCCTGGCTCCTCTCCTTCCTCTTCCCCGGCGGGTAAGAAGGCTTCGCTTTCTTCCTCAGCTCCTCCTTCTGGCTCTGTTGCTCCTTCCCCTCCCGTTTCAGTGCTTGCGCCCCCTGTTCCTGCTATGGAGGTTTCTTTGGCCCCTTCTTCCCTTTCGGTTGCTGCTCTTGCTGGGGTGCGCTCCCCTCTTTCTACTCCCCCTCTTCCTGCTGCTGTCCTTGACTGCTCCTCTCCGTTGTCTCCTCCTCCTCCTCCTCCTCCTCCGGACCCTGCCCGCTCACCTCTGATCTGTTCTCCCGTTTCCTTCCCTCCGTCTTTGCTCAGTTTACCCATGCCCCCTAACCCTGACTTTGCTGACCCTGATCCCGACCCTGATATTCTTTAACGTGCTCTGTTGGTCTTTCGCCTTTGTTTCTTCCTTGTTCTCTGTTTTTGTCCTTTCTCTTCTCGTCGTTGTCCATTCTTCAATGGAACGTTCGAGGTTATTACGCCAATTTCCTCGAACTCCAACTTCTGGTTTCGCGGTTTTCGCCCCTTTGTGTCTGTCTCCAGGAGCCAATGCTTGGTGCTCGTCCTGGTCGTTTTCGTGGCTATTCCTTTCTCTCCCCCCCCCCCAGCCATTGCTGGGGCTTCTAATTCTTCTGCTCTCTTGATTCGGGCTGATGTTCCCTTTGTTCCTTTACTTTTTCCTTCGCCTCTCCATTGTTCTGCTGCTCGTATCTTTGTGGGGAAATGGTACAGAGTTTGTTCCATTTATCTCCCCCCGAGTGTCCCGCTCTCTCTTCCTGATTTGAAACACCTCCTAGACTCCTTGCCGGAGCCTGTGCTCCTGCTGGGTGACTTCAATTGTCGTCATTCTCTTTGGGGTGACGTTCTGACGAATACCCGGGGTCGCCTCCTTGAGCCGTTTCTCCTCTCTTCTTCCCTGTCTCTTCTGAATTCTGGTGAGCCCACTCATTTGGACTCTCGAACTCGCACCCTTTCTTGTCTTGATCTTTCTCTCTGCTCTTCTTCTCTTTACTTAGATTTCACGTGGCAGGTTCTTGATGACCTCCATGGAAGTGATCATTTCCCCATCCTTGTTTCCTTTTTCTCTTTTCGCCCTTCCCTCTCTTTCCCTAGGTGGCAGTTTGCTAAGGCGGACTGGACCCTATTTTCCCTCAGTGCTACTCTCTCTGACCTCTCCCTTCTGCCCCTCTCTCGCGCTCTCCTCCTTTTTCATGACACTGTCTTCGACGCTGCCCTCCGCTCTATTCCTCGCTCTTCCTCTCGGGGTCCACGGAAGTGCGTTCCCTGGTGGAATGCGGACTGTGCTCGGGCTGTCCGCTGTAAGCGTGCAGCCTGGAAGAAGCACCGCCGTAGGCAGACGACCGATTCTTTTCTTTTCTTTCGGAAAGCGAGTGCGGTGGCCCGTAGGGCCATCCGTATGGCTAAACGTGAATGTTGGGCATCTTATGTCTCAACAATTACGTCCGAAACACCTCTGGCCCAGATCTGGAAGCGCATCCGCAAGATAGCGGGTAAGTTCGTTCCCGATGTTTCACCGGTCCTTCACCTCCATGATACTCTTGTGGCGGACCCGTTGCAGGTCGCTTCCGAACTGGGTTCCCACTTTTCTTCTGTTAGCTCTGGTCTTCATCTTCCCCAATCTTTCCTTCTTCGTAAACCTGTCCTTGAGTCTCGTCCTTTAGATTTCTGCACTCATCTTCAGCTTCCCTATAATGATCCCTTCTCTCTCTCTGAACTTCGGTCTGCGCTGGCCCTGTGCGGTTCTACGGCGGCGGGCTCCGATGGTATTCATTATGAGATGCTTCGCCATCTCCCTCCGAGCACGTCTCAGTATTTACTGAGTCTGTATAATCGGATCTGGGAGTCGTCGTCAGTCCCTGAGGACTGGCTCGATGCCGTTGTCCTCCCTGTTCGCAAACCGGGGTCTCTGGGTACTTCCCCTAAGGACTTTCGCCCTATTGCTCTCACAAGTTGTGTCTGCAAACTCTTTGAACGTATGGTTAACGTTCGTCTGATGTGGTTCCTGGAACACCATCACCTCCTCTCCCCTTCTCAATTTGGTTTCCGCAAGTGCCGCAGCACGACAGATGTCCTGGTAAACTTGGAGGTCTATATTCGTACTGCTTTTGCTGCGAAGACCTCCGTTGTTGCCGTCCTTTTTGACCTAGAAAAGGCTTACGACACCACTTGGCGTTATCATATCCTATCTCAACTTCATTCTTTTGGCCTTCGTGGTCATCTCCCTCTCTTTCTCCGCAGCTTCCTCTCTCGTCGTTCCTTTCGGGTGCGCCTTGGTACCGCTCTCTCTCCCTCTTTTCAGCAATACGAAGGTGTGCCCCAGGGTAGTGTTCTGAGCACTACTCTTTTTCTGGTTGCCCTCAATGGTCTTCTTTCCTCTCTTCCTTCTGGTGTCTTCTCCGCTCTCTATGTCGATGATCTTACCCTTTGTTGTCAGGGTGATGATTCGCCTCTCCTTCAACGCCGGCTTCAACTTGCAATTGATGCCGTGTCGTCTTGGGCCACAGGTCATGGCTTCAAGTTCTCTACTTCTAAGACTTGTGCCATGACTTTTACGCGGAAACGGGTTGTTCTTCGTCCCTCTTTGTCACTTTATGGTCATCCCCTTGAATACAAAGATTCCGCAAAGCTTTTGGGGTTATTCCTTGACACTCGTTTGTCTTGGTCTCCCCATATCTCTTACCTCCGTGTTGAGTGCTCTAAGGCCCTTACCCTCCTTCGGGTCTTGTCCCATACTTCTTGGGAGGCAGATAGGCACACTCTCCTTGCTTTACATTCCTCTCTCGTCCTGTCTAAGCTCGATTATGGTTGCCCTGCTTACTCGTCTGCTTCTCCTTCTACTCTTCGCCGTCTTGATGCTTTGCACCATACTGGGTTGCGCCTCAGTTCTGATGCCTTTCGTTCGACTCCCATCCTTAGCTTGTATGTTGACACTGGCTTCCTGTCTCTTCAGGACCGCCGTGATCGCTACTGTCTTCGCTATCTTGCGCGGTCCTTGCAACATCCTTCCTCTCGCCTCTGTCGTGCTTTAACTTTTACCCCTCCTGCGGTTCCTGTTCCTCTTCACCACCTCCCTCTTTCTGTCCGGTTATCTCGCCTACAGGATTCTCTTTCCGTTCGTATTTCTGATGTTTCTCCTCGTGTTGTTCCTTCTTTGCCCCCGTGGAGGGTCCCTCTTCCGCGGTTTTGTACATCCTTGACCCGTATCACTAAAGCTTTTACCCCCTCCTACGGTTCTAAAACGCCTTTTCCTCGAGCACTTTTCTTCTCACTCCCGCTCCGTTTCTGTCTTCACCGATGGGTCTAAGTCAGCGGACGGTGTTGGCTACTCGTTTTTTTTTCCTGATCGCACTTATATGTGTCGCTTGCCTCCGGAGACTAGCATCTTTACAGCGGAACTTTATGCTATTCTCTATGCTCTTCGTCTCCTGCTTTCTCGTTGTCAGTCTTCCTTTGTGGTTGTTGTTGACTCTCGTAGTGCCCTCATGGCTCTCGGGTCCTTTAATCCGGTTCATCCAGTAGTTGTCGAGATCCAGCATTGGCTGTTTCTCGTTCACAGTAAATTTAAGTCGGTTGAGTTTTGTTGGGTTCCCAGCCATATTGGTGTGTCTTTAAATGAGCGTGCGGATGCTGCTGCCAAGGAAGCTGTCCGCTCTTGTCCCATCTCTCGCAAAGGCATTCCGTATTCCGACTTTTACCCGGTTATCCATTCCTCAGTCCTTACCCGTTGGCAGGCTTCTTGGTTGTCTGTTACTGGTAACAAGCTACGTACTCTTAAATGTTGTGTTTCCTCGTGGCCGTCCTCCTTCCACCGTAACCGGCGGTGGGAAACAGCTCTGGCGAGGTTGCGTATTGGCCATACTCGCTTAACCCATGGTCACTTGATGGAGCGCCGCCCTGCTCCTTATTGTCCTAGTTGCATTGTCCCCCTTACGGTCGTGCATGTCCTTCTTGAATGTCCTGACTTCCAGGACGAGCGTGTGTCTTGCTTTCCGACCGCCCACTTTTGATATCGTTCGCCTTATGCGTTTTTGTTCTCGTATTGGCATCCTTGGTGATATTTAGCGCCCTCTGATTATTTTGCGTATTTGATGGTGCTACATAGCCTTCCCGGTTTGGTGCCTTCTTTTGATAATTACTTACTTATGAACAAATCCACAAGGGCCGTGATGAGGATTCGAACTTTCGACTGGGATGATCCCAGACGCCGCCTTAGTCGACTAGGCCACGACACGGTCAAAAGAATTGCAACCGGGAATTCCATTGAATTCACACGGATCCTGCAGCCTCTCCGAGACGCAAATCAGGGTTTTACACAATTCCCCATGCAGTGATTGATGGATATATATTATTAATAGGAACGTTATCACCACAGACAAAAATCAGAAGACACAGTTTACATTTACAATGCACAAACAACCGGGCTCCTTTAAGGAGCATATAATCTCCTCACACAACCAGACCATCACCAGAGAAATCTTTCAAGCAACACAGAAATTATCGACAGGTACAACAACAACAGGAGACTCGACATCAGCGAGGCACTGCACATCAAAAACTCAAACCCAGCAATTAACAGCCAGTTAACACATAACAACGTTCTACCTACTTCAAGACCCCGAACCAACATAGTATAACAAGAAGATAGAACATGCAATAAACTATTATACCCATTGTGCCTTGATACAAATAGATGCAAATATACATACAAATTCAAGATACATATAGTAAATACACACACACACACACACACGCATACACACAGCGTGGCGTCCACCTTTATTCAAACACAAAACGAAGTTAGAAAAGGTTCAGAGGTATGCCACCAGGCTAGTCCCCAAGGAATGAGAGGAGAAAGAGAGTACACCGAGAGGAATGAGCTATGGGGAAAAATTACTGGAACTGAACCTCATGACACTGGAAGGCAGACGAGTTAGGGGAGACATAATCACGATCTACCAAATTTTCAGAGGAATTGACACAGTAGATAAAAATAAACTGTTTAGTATGGATTGTACATGAACAAGGGGACACAGGTAGAAACTGAGTACCCAAATGCGCCACAGGGATGTTAGAAAGAACTTTTTCAATGTCAGAGTAGTTAACAAATGGAATGCATTAGGCAGTGATGTGGTGGAGGCTGATTCCATACACAGTTTCAAATTTTGATATGATAGAGCCCAATAGACATGACAAGGTAGGAGAGAGCGATAGCGGCAGAAGCAAGGAAAAAGTGCATGGCGAGAGGAGAAAACCAGGAAATCACAGCCCCTAACACAATATCACCAGACGTGAGAGGGGGAACCCACAATAAGCAGCCCAGTAACACCAGAGGGGAGGGCTACTCTACCACCCTCCTCTTCAAAGAAAACCCCCCCTACCCTGAACCCTCCCTGACCCTACTCAAATGCTCTGTCAGCCCTCCCTCCCTCCTAACCCCATACCTTCCCAGGTACTCCTTCCCTTCTCTCCTCATTCCTTCCCTTCTACTCCCTTCTCCACTTCCACCATATCCACCTTCCCCCCTTTCCCTCCCTGTCCCCTGTCCCCCTTCATCCCATTCCCTCCCAGTCTCCCTTTCACTTGACCCCCCCCACACCTCACCCCAGTATCCTCTGAGACTCTTATCCACCTCACAAATCCTCTCACTTATGAAACAGCTTCCCCCATCAGCAGAACACTCACAAAGAAGGGGACATGAGAATGAACAGAAGAAAGTGAGTCTCAAGACAATGTACACTAACATATATGGAATTACAAATAAATCATATGAACTTAGAGAATAGGAACAAGAAGAAAACTCAGGCATAATAGCACTCACAGAAACAAAGTTAACGAAAACCATAACAAATGCAGTGTTTCCACAGGAGAACTATGTAGTGAGGAAAGAGAGAGAAGGAAGGGGAGGTGGTGTAGCTCTGCTGGTAAGAAAAGGCCGGAGTTTTGAGGAGATGGTTATTTAAGGCTATGAAGATTTCTGTGACTACATAACAGGTACTATAACAATTGGAGGACAAAAAATTATAGTCATAGTCATATATAACCCATCACTAAATGACAGAAAACCCAGAAAGGACTATGATAGAAACAACATGGCCACCATAAACATAATAGAGAGAGAGAGCAGCTTCTGTCGCTAGCAGGAATGGATCTGGACTACTAATCATGCGAGACTTCAACCACGGGAAGATAGACTTGGAGAGCAAAGTCCCACATGGGGAGCTAAGCTGCTGGATGTGGCAACAAGTAACTTTCGAAGCCAACACATCAAGGGACCGACACGAATGAGAGGGGAAGATGAACCAGCCATGCTTGATTTGATATTTACACTAAATGAGTGGGATATTAGGGAAGTTTCGTTGGAAACACCCTTGAGAATGAGTGATCACAGTGTATTGATCTTTGAGTACTTGGTAGAGCTAGGCTTCTCTCACTCAGTACTTTGTCCAACCATACTGGAAAACACTGGCGAGGTTCATCTTGTACGTGGGCCAGCCCACTGACAGTCTCACGAGGTGCCTATACCCCACGACCACTCTCCGGCCACTTCCTGGCAGAGAACCTCAGCCCACACGCTGATCGGGGCCACTTAAACAGTCGATACAGGGGTAGTGAACCTCTGGCAAAAGCCTCTAGCGTCTGGCTAGCAGCGCTTCCCAACAGGCACCCTCACTGTCGTCCGTTTCTCCCCTAAGCCGGTCCCGGGGTACGCAAATCTCTTCCTGTTCTACTTAAACATCAGTCGACACACACTGCTTTATATCGGCGGCGGTTTACTTAGTCGTCTTGCAGGACTAAGTCGAGAGAACGTTGGCTGCAGTGGAGAGTTATACATGAAGGAGTGGAGAGTTATACATGAAGGAGTGGTGAGTTATACATGAAGGTGTGTAGAGTTATACATGAAGGTGTGGAGAGTTATACATGAAGGTGTGGTGAGTTATACATGAAGGTGTGGAGAGTTATACATGAAGGTGTGGAGAGTTATACATGAAGGTGTGGTGAGTTATACATGAAGGTGTGGAGAGTTATACATGAAGGTGTGTAGAGTTATACATAAAGGTGTGGTGAGTGATACATGAAGATGTGGAAAGTAATACATGAAGGTGTGGAGAGTTATACATGAAGGTGTAGAGAGTTATACATGAAGGTGTGGTGAGTTATATATGAAGGTGTGAAGAGTTATACATGAAGATGTGGAGAGTAATACATGTAGGTGTAAAAAGTTATACATGTAGGTGTGGAGAGTTTTACATGAAGGTGTGGAGAGTTATACATGAAGGTGTGGAGAGATATACATGAAGGTGTGGAGAGTTATACATGAAGGTGTGGAGAGTGATACATGAAGATGTGGAGAGTTATACAGAAAGGTGTGGAGAGTTATACATGAAGGTGTGGAGAGTTATACATGAAGGTGTGGAGAGTAATACATGAAGGTGTGGTGAGTTATATATGAAGGTGTGGAGAGTTATACATGAAGATGTGGAGAGTAATACATGTAGGTGTAAAAAGTTATACATGTAGGTGTGGAGAGTTATACATGAAGGTGTGGTGAGTTATACATGAAGGTGTGGTGAGTTATACATGAAGGTGTGGAGAGTTATACATGAAGGTGTGGTGAGTTTACATGAAGGTGTGGAGAGTTATACATGAAGGTGTGGAGAGTTATACATGAAGGTGTGGTGAGATATACATGAAGGTGTGTAGAGTTATACATGAAGGTGTGTAGAGTTATACATGAAGGTGTGTAGAGTTATACATGAAGGTGTGTAGAGTTATACATGAAAGTGTGGTGAGTTATACATGAAGGTGAGGAGAGTTATACATGAAGGTGTGGAGAGTTATACATGAAGGTGTGGAGAGTTATACATGAAGGTGTGGAGAGTTATACATAAAGGTGTGGTGAGTGATACATGAAGATGTGGACAGTAATACATGAAGGTGTGGAGAGTTATACATGAAGGTGTGGAGAGTTATACATGAAGGTGTGGAGAGTAATACATGAAGTTGTGGAGAGTGATACATGAAGATGTGGAAAGTAATACATGAAGGTGTGGAGAGTTATACATGAACGTGTGGTGAGTTATATATGAAGGTGTGAAGAGTTATACATGAAGATGTGGAGAGTAATACATGTAGGTGTGGAAAGTTATACATGTAGGTGTGGAGAGTTTTACATGAAGGTGTGGAGAGTTATACATGAAGGTGTGGAGAGTTATACATGAAGGTGTGGAGAGTTATGCATGAAGGTGTGGAGAGTGATACATGAAGATGTGGAGAGTTATACATGAAGGTGTGGAGGGTTATACATGAAGGTGAGTAGAGTTATACATGAAGGTGTAGAGAGTTATACATGAAGGTGTGGTGAGTTATATATGAAGGTGTGAAGAGTTATACATGAAGATGTGGAGAGTAATACATGTAGGTGTAAAAAGTTATACATGTAGGTGTGGAGAGTTTTACATGAAGGTGTGGAGAGTTATACATGAAGGTGTGGAGAGATATACATGAAGGTGTGGAGAGTTATACATGAAGGTGTGGAGAGTGATACATGAAGATGTGGAGAGTTATACAGAAAGGTGTGGAGAGTTATACATGAAGGTGTGGAGAGTTATACATGAAGGTGTGGAGAGTAATACATGAAGGTGTGGTGAGTTATATATGAAGGTGTGGAGAGTTATACATGAAGATGTGGAGAGTAATACATGTAGGTGTAAAAAGTTATACATGTAGGTGTGGAGAGTTATACATGAAGGTGTGGTGAGTTATACATGAAGGTGTGGTGAGTTATACATGAAGGTGTGGAGAGTTATACATGAAGGTGTGGTGAGTTTACATGAAGGTGTGGAGAGTTATACATGAAGGTGTGGAGAGTTATACATGAAGGTGTGGTGAGATATACATGAAGGTGTGTAGAGTTATACATGAAGGTGTGTAGAGTTATACATGAAGGTGTGTAGAGTTATACATGAAGGTGTGTAGAGTTATACATGAAAGTGTGGTGAGTTATACATGAAGGTGAGGAGAGTTATACATGAAGGTGTGGAGAGTTATACATGAAGGTGTGGAGAGTTATACATGAAGGTGTGGAGAGTTATACATAAAGGTGTGGTGAGTGATACATGAAGATGTGGACAGTAATACATGAAGGTGTGGAGAGTTATACATGAAGGTGTGGAGAGTTATACATGAAGGTGTGGAGAGTAATACATGAAGTTGTGGAGAGTGATACATGAAGATGTGGAAAGTAATACATGAAGGTGTGGAGAGTTATACATGAACGTGTGGTGAGTTATATATGAAGGTGTGAAGAGTTATACATGAAGATGTGGAGAGTAATACATGTAGGTGTGGAAAGTTATACATGTAGGTGTGGAGAGTTTTACATGAAGGTGTGGAGAGTTATACATGAAGGTGTGGAGAGTTATACATGAAGGTGTGGAGAGTTATGCATGAAGGTGTGGAGAGTGATACATGAAGATGTGGAGAGTTATACATGAAGGTGTGGAGGGTTATACATGAAGGTGAGTAGAGTTATACATGAAGGTGTGGAGAGTAATGCATGAAGGTGTGGAGAGTGATACATGAAGATGTGGAGAGTAATACATGAAGGTGTGGAGAGGTATACATGAACGTGTGGAGAGTAATACATGAAGGTGTGGAGAGTTATACATGTAGGTGTGGAGAGTTATACATGAAGGTGTGGATAGTTATACATGAAGGTGTGGAGAGTTATACATGAAGGTGTGGTGAGTTATACATGAAGGTGTGGTGAGTTATACATGAAGGTGTGGAGAGTTATACATGAAGGTGTGGTGAGTTTACATGAAGGTGTGGAGAGTTATACATGAAGGTGTGGAAAGTTATACATGAAGGTGTGGTGAGATATACATGAAGGTGTGTAGAGTTATACATGAAGGTGTGTAGAGTTATAAATGAAGGTGTGTAGAGTTATACATGAAGGTGTGTAGAGTTATACATGAAGGTGTGGTGAGTTATACATGAAGGTGAGGAGAGTTATACATGAAGGTGTGGAGAGTTATACATGAAGGTGTGGAGAGCTATACATGAAGGTGTGGAGAGTTATACATGAAGGTGTGGAGAGTTATACATGAAGGTGTGGAGAGTTATACATGAAGGTGTGGAGAGTTATACATAAAGGTGTGGTGAGTTATACATGAAGGTGTGGAGAGTTATACATGAAGGTGTGTAGAGTTATACATAACGGTGTGGTGAGTGAAACATGAAGATGTGGAGAGTAATACATGCAGGTGTGGAGAGTTATACATGAAGGTGTGGAGAGTTATACATGAAGGTGTGGAGAGTAATACATGAAGGTGTGGAGAGTGATATATGAAGATGTGGAGAGTAATAGATGAAGGTGTGGAGAGTTATACAAGAAGATGTGGTGAGTTATGTATGAAGGTGTGAAGAGTTATACATGAAGATGTGGAGAGTAATTCAAGTAGGTGTGGAAAGTTATACATGTAGGTGTGGAGAGTTTTACATGAAGGTGTGGAGAGTTATACATGAAGGTGTGGAGAGTTATACATGAAGGTGAGGAGAGTTATACATGAAGGTGTTGAGAGTGATACATGAAGATGTGGAGAGTTATACATGAAGGTGTGGAGAGTTATACATGAAGGTGTTGAGAGTGATACATGAAGATGTGGAGAGTTATACATGAAGGTGTGGAGAGTTATACATGAAGGTGTGGTGAGTAATACATGAAGGTGTGGAGAGTGATACATGAAGATGTGGAGAGTAATACATGAAGGTGTGGAGAATTATACATGAAGGTGTGGAGAGTAATACATGAAGGTGTGGAGAGTTATACATGTAGGTGTGGAGAGTTATACATGAAGGTGTGGAGAGTTATACATGAAGGTGTGGAGAGTTATACATGAAGGTGTGGTGAGTTATACATGAAGGTGTGGTGAGTTATACATGAAGGTGTGGAGAGTTATACATGAAGGTGTGGTGAGTTTACATGAAGGTGTGGAGAGTTATACATGAAGGTGTGGAGAGTTATACTTGAAGGTGTGGTGAGATATACATGAAGGTGTGGAGAGTTATACATGAAGGTGTGTAGAGTTATACATGAAGGTGTGTAGAGTTATACATGAAGGTGTGTAGAGTTATACATGAAGGTGTGGTGAGTTGTACATGAAGGTGAGGAGAGTTATACATGAAGGTGTGGAGAGTTATACATGAAGGTGTGGAGAGTTATACATGAAGGTGTGGAGAGTTATGCATGAAGGTGTGGAGAGTGATACATGAAGATGTGGAGAGTTATACATGAAGGTGTGGAGAATTATACATGAAGGTGTGGAGAGTAATACATGAAGGTGTGGAGAGTTATACATGTAGGTGTGGAGAGTTATACATGAAGGTGTGGAGAGTTATACATGAAGGTGTGGAGAGTTATACATGAAGGTGTGGAGAGTTATACATGAAGGTGTGGTGAGTTATACATGAAGGTGTGGAGAGTTATACATGAAGGTGTGGAGAGTTATACATGAAGGTGTGGAGAGTTATACATGAAGGTGTGGAGAGTGATACATGAAGGTGTGTAGAGTTATACATGAAGGTGTGGTGAGTTATACATGAAGGTGTGGAGAGTTATACATGAAGGTGTGGAGAGTAATACATGAAGGTGTGGAGAGTAATACATGAAGGTGTGGAGAGTGATACATGAAGATGTGGAGAGTAAGACATGAAGGTGTGGAGAGTTATGCATGAAGGTGTGGTGAGTTATATATGAAGGTGTGAAGAGTTATACATGAAGATGTGGAGAGTAATACATGTAGGTGTGGAAAGTTATACATGTAGGTGTGGAGAGTTTTACATGAAGGTGTGGAGAGTTATACATGAAGGTGTGGAGAGTTATACATAAAGGTGTGGAGAGTGATACATGAAGATGTGGAGAGTAATACATGAAGGTGTGGAGAGTTATACATGAAGGTGTGGTGAGTTATATATGAAGGTGTGAAGAGTTATACATGAAGATGTGGAGAGTAATACATGTAGGTGTGGAAAGTTATACATGTAGGTGTGGAGAGTTTTACATGAAATGTGGAGAGTTATACATGAAGGTGTGGAGAGTTATACATGAAGGTGTGGAGAGTTATGCATGAAGGTGTGGAGAGTGATACATGAAGATGTGGAGAGTAATACATGAAGGTGTGGAGAGTTATACATGAAGGTGTGGAGAGTAATACATGAAGGTGTGGAGAGTTATACATGTAGGTGTGGAGAGTTATACATGAAGGTGTGGAGAGTTATACATGAAGGTGTGGAGAGTTATACATGAAGGTGTGGTGAGTTATACATGAAGGTGTGTAGAGTTATACATGAAAGTGTGGTGAGTTATACATGAAGGTGAGGAGAGTTATACATGAAGGTGTTGAGAGTTATACATGAAGGTGTGGAGAGTTATACATGAAGGTGTGGAGAATTATACATAAAGGTGTGGAGAGTTATACATGAAGGTGTGGAGAGTTATACATGAAGGTGTGGTGAGTTATACATGAAGGTGTGGAGAGTTATACATGAAGGTGTGTAGAGTTATACATAAAGGTGTGGTGAGTGATACATGAAGATGTGGAGAGTAATACATGAAGGTGTGGAGAGTTATACATGAAGGTGTGGAGAGTTATACATGAAGGTGTGGAGAGTAATACAAGAAGGTGTGGAGAGTCATACATGAAGATGTGGAGAGTAATACATGAAGGTGTGGAGAGTTATACATGAAGGTGTGGTGAGTTATATATGAAGGTGTGAAGAGTTATACATGAAGATGTGGAGAGTAATACATGTAGGTGTGGAAAGTTATACATGTAGGTGTGGAGAGTTATGCATGAAGGTGTGGAGAGTGATACATGAAGGTGTGTAGAGTTATACATGAAGGTGTGGTGAGTTATACATGAAGGTGAGGAGAGTTATACATGAAGGTGTGGAGAGTTTTACATGAAGGTGTGGAGAGTTTTACATGAAGGTGTGGAGAGTTATACATGAAGGTGTGGAGAGTTATACATGAAGGTGTGGAGAGTGATACATGAAGATGTGGAGAGTAATACATGAAGGTGTGGAGAGTTATACATGAAGGTGTGGTGAGTTATATATGAAGGTGTGAAGAGTTATACATGAAGATGTGGAGAGTAATACATGTAGGTGTGGAAAGTTATACATGTAGGTGTGGAGAGTTATGCATGAAGGTGTGGAGAGTGATACATGAAGATGTGGAGAGTAATACATGAAGATGTGGAGAGTTATACATGAAGGTGTGGAGAGTAATTCATGAAGGTGTGTAGAGTTATACATGAAGGTGTGTAGAGTTATACATGAAGGTGTGGTGAGTTATACATGAAGGTGAGGAGAGTTATACATGAAGGTGTGGAGAGTTATACATGAAGGTGTGGAGAGTTATACATGAAGGTGTGGAGAGTTATACATGAAGGTGTGGAGAGTTATACATGAAGGTGTGGAGAGTTATACATGAAGGTGTGGAGAGTTATACATGAAGGTGTGGAGAGTTATACATGAAGGTGTGTAGAGTTATACATAAAGGTGTGGTGAGTGATACATGAAGATGTGGAGAGTAATACATGAAGGTGTGGAGAGTTATACATGAAGGTGTGGAGAGTTATACATGAAGGTGTGGAGAGTAATACATGAAGGTGTGGAGAGTGATATATGAAGATGTGGAGAGTTATACATGAAGGTGTGGAGAGTTATACATGAAGGTGTGGAGAGTAATACATGAAGGTGTGGAGAGTGATATATGAAGATGTGGAGAGTAATACATGAAGGTGTGGAGAGTTATACATGAAGGTGTGGTGAGTTATGTATGAAGGTGTGAAGAGTTATACATGAAGATGTGGAGAGTAATACAAGTAGGTGTGGAAAGTTATACATGTAGGTGTGGAGAGTTTTACATGAAGGTGTGGAGAGTTATACATGAAGGTGTGGAGAGTTATACATGAAGGTGAGGAGAGTTATACATGAAGGTGTTGAGAGTGATACATGAAGATGTGGAGAGTTATACATGAAGGTGTGGAGAGTTATACATGAAGGTGTGGAGAGTTATACATGAAGGTGTGGAGAGTAATACATGAAGGTGTGGAGAGTGATACATGAAGATGTGGAGAGTATTACAAGAAGGTGTGGAGAATTATACATGAAGGTGTGGAGAGTAATACATGAAAGTGTGGAGAGTTATACATGTAGGTGTTGAGAGTTATACATGAAGGTGTGGAGAGTTATACATGAAGGTGTGGAGAGTTATACATGAAGGTGTGGTGAGTTATACATGAAGGTGTGGTGAGTTATACATGAAGGTGTGGAGAGTTATACATGAAGGTGTGGTGAGTTTACATGAAGGTGTGGAGGGTTATACATGAAGGTGTGGAGAGTTATACTTGAAGGTGTGGTGAGATATACATGAAGGTGTGTAGAGTTATACATGAAGGTGTGTAGAGTTATACATGAAGGTGTGTAGAGTTATACATGAAGGTGTGTAGAGTTATACATGAAGGTGTGTTGAGTTATACATGAAGGTGTGGAGAGTTATACATGAAGGTGAGGAGAGTTATACATGAAGGTGTGGAGAGTTATACATGAAGGTGTGTAGAGTTATACATGAAGGTGTGGTGAGTTATACATGAAGATGTGGAGAGTTATACATGAAGGTGAGGAGAGTTATACATGAAGGTGTGGAGAGTTATACATGAAGGTGAGGAGAGTTATACATGAAGGTGAGGAGAGTTATACATGAAGGTGTGTAGAGTTATACATGAAGGTGTGTAGAGTTATACATGAAGGTGTGGTGAGTTATACATGAAGGTGTGGAGAGTTATACATGAAGGTGTGTTGAGTTATACATGAAGGTGTGGTGAGTTATACATGAAGGTGAGGAGAGTTATACATGAAGGTGTGGAGAGTTTTACATGAAGGTGTGGAGAGTTATACATGAAGGTGTGGAGAGTTATACATGAAGGTGTGGAGAGTTATACATGAAGGTGAGGAGAGTTATACATGAAGGTGAGGAGAGTTATACATGAAGGTGTGGAGAGTTATACATGAAGGTGAGGAGAGTTATACATGAAGGTGAGGAGAGTTTTACATGAAGGTGAGGAGAGTTATACATGAAGGTGTGGAGAGTTATACATGAAGGTGAGGAGAGTTATACATGAAGGTGAGGAGAGTTATACATGAAGGTGTGGAGAGTTATACATGAAGGTGTGGAGAGTTATACATGAAGGTGTGGAGAGTTATACATGAAGGTGTGGAGAGTTATTCATGAAGGTGTGGAGAGTTATACATGAAGGTGTGGAGAGTTATACATGAAGGTGAGGAGAGTTATACATGAAGGTGAGGAGAGTTATACATGAAGGTGTGGAGAGTTATACATGAAGGTGAGGAGAGTTATACATGAAGGTGAGGAGAGTTATACATGAAGGTGAGGAGAGTTATACATGAAGGTGTGGAGAGTTATACATGAAGGTGAGGAGAGTTATACATGAAGGTGTGGAGAGTTATACATGAAGGTGTGGAGAGTTATACATGAAGGTGAGGAGAGTTATACATGAAGGTGAGGAGAGTTATACATGAAGGTGTGGAGAGTTATACATGAAGGTGAGGAGAGTTATACATGATTAACGTTGATCCGTTATCTGCATTTTTTGGCAAATAAATCTTCCTAACTTTTGCTCACGTTAAAGCTGTTAAATAATTTGTTCCAAATATATTATAAGGTGCAGTCCTATACATAATTGTTGACTCATTAGGTGCTGGGTGGAGTTAGTTATCATGGACCAGAGCTCTCAGTTGACTCACTAGGTACTGGGTGGAGTTAGTTATCATGGACCAGAGCTCTCAGTTGACTCACTAGGTGCTGGGTGGAGTTAGTTATCATGGACCAGAGCTCTCACATGACTCACTAGGTGCTGGGTAGAGTTAGTTATCATGGAACAGAGTTCTCAGTTGACTCACTAGGTGCTGGGTGGAGTTAGTTATCATGGACCAGAGCTCTCACTTGACTCACTAAGTGCTGGGTGGAGTTAGTTTACAGAGTTTACAGTCTCCGTGGTGTAGTGGTAAGACACTCGCCTGGCGTTCCGCGAGCGCTATGTCATGGGTTCGTATCCTGGCCGGGGAGGATTTACTGGGCGCAATTCCTTAACTGTAGCCTCTGTTTAACGCAACAGTAAAATGTGTACTTGGATGAAAACACGATTCTTCGCGGCAGGGGATCGTATTCCAGGGACCATAGGATTAAGGACTTGCCCGAAACGCTACGCGTACTAGTGGCTGTACAAAAATGTAACAACTCTTGTATATATCTCAAAAAAAAAAAAAAAAAAAAAGTTACCATGGACCAGAGCTCTCAGTTGACTCACTAGGTGCTGGGTGGAGTTAGTTATCATGGACCAGAGCTCTCAGTTGACTCACTAGGTGCTGGGTGGAGTTAGTTATCATGGACCAGAGCTCTCAGATGACTCACTAGGTGCTGGGTGGAGTTAGTTATCATGGACCAGAGCTCTCAGTTGACTCACAAGGTGCTGGGTGGAGTTAGTTATCATGGGCCAGAACTCTCAGTTGACTCACTAGGTGCTGGGTGGAGTTAGTTATCATGGACCAGAGCTCTCAGTTGACTCACTAGGTACTGGGTGGAGTTAGTTATCATGGACCAGAGCTCTCAGTTGACTCACTAGGTGCTGGGTGGAGTTAGTTGTCATGGACCATAGCTCTCAGTTGACTCACTAGGTGCTGGGTGGAGTTAGTTATCATGGACTAGAGCTCTCAGTTGACTCACTAGGTGCTGGGTGGAGTTAGTTATCATGGACCAGAGCTCTCAGTTGACTCACTAGGTGCTGGGTGGAGTTAGTTATCATGGACCAGAGCTCTCAGTTGACTCACTAGGTGCTGGGTGGAGTTAGTTATTATAGACCAGAGCTCTCAGTTGACTCACTTGGTGCTGGGTGGAGTTAGTTATCATGGACCAGAGCTCTCATTTGCTTATATGATGTACAATATTTTTAATATATTGTACATCATATGATGCTCATATGATGTACAATAAAATTTATATATTTTATAAATTTCACTATCAATTCATTAAATTTTTTAACTCTACAGAATTTGCAACAATAGACCCAGAAAGATATCACTACTATAGTGAATACGTCGACGCTCTCCACATGTTTGACGTGAGTTATTATTGTCATTTATTGTGAGTTACCACACTATCAGTGTGTGTCTCACTATCAGTGTGTGTCTCACACTATCAGTGTGTGTCTCACTATCAGTGTGTGTCTCACTATCAGTGTGTGTTTCACACTATCAGTGTGTCTCACACTATCAGTGTGTGTCTCACACTATCAGTGTGTGTCTCACACTATCAGTGTGTGTCTCACACTATCAGTGTGTGTCTCACACTATCAGTGTGTGTCTTACACTATCAGTGTGTGTCTCACACTATCAGTGTGTGTCTCACACTATCAGTGTGTGTCACACTATCAGTGTGTGTCACACTATCAGTGTGTGTCACACTATCAGTGTGTGTCACACTATCAGTGTGTGTCACACTATCAGTGTGTGTCACACTATCAGTGTGTGTCACACTATCAGTGTGCCTTACACTATCAGTGTGTCTCACACTATCAGTGAGTCTCACACTATCAGTGTGTCTCACACTATCAGTGACACACTATCAGTGTGTCTTACACTATCAGTGTGTCTCACACTATCAGTGAGTCTCACACTAGCAGTGTGTCTCACACTATCAGTGACACACTGTCAGTGTGAGTCTCACACTATCAGTGTGAGTCTCACTATCAGTGTGAGTCTCACTCTATCAGTGTGTCTCATACTATCAGTGAGTCTCACACTATCAGTGTGTGTCACACTATCAGTGTGTGTCACACTATCAGTGTGTCTCACACTATCAGTGAGTCTCACACTGTCACTGTGTCTCACACTATTAGTAAGTCTCACACTATCAGTGAGTCTCACACTATAAGTGTGCCTCACACTATCAGTGACACACTATCAGTGTGTCTTACACTATAAGTGTGTTTCACACTATCAGTGTGAGTCTCACATTGTCAGTGTGAGTCTCACACTATCAGTGTGTCCAACACTATAAGTGTGTCACACACTATCAGTGTGAGTCTCCCACTGTCAGTGTGTGTCACACTATAAGTGTGTTTCACACTATCAGTGTGAGTCTCCCACTGTCAGTGTGTCTCACACTGCTCTCATCCCCCTAGCAACACGCCTTAGAGGTTGCTAGGGCTAGGTAACCCATCCTCTTGTTCAGATAGCACCTTTTGTAACCATGAGCACAATAGAATAAAACTTGACATACTAGGCAATTAGCGAGTAGAATATGGTACTATTCATTACACTGTATAATGGTAAAGTAAATAGTAAATAATAATACCATTCGCATTATAGTCCGAAAAATGAAGGTAAAAAACAAACTATATATTGCTAGTAAAGCTCCCTTATGCACTATATTAGACCTCATACAACGTGAGTTAGGCCTAGGGAGGTTAGGTTACGTGAGTTTGTCTTCACAACAAAAATCGGAAATTTTTTCCGGTTTTTCTAATTCAAAAGTACCGATTTCTACTTCCTAACTGCGGTGTACGACGGTATATGTACTATGGTCGCTATCGTTACTATACAACGGAAACAGGAGGATTGACTGGGATAGGTCGTATAGTGGTAGTTCATTCTCTACCTCCCTCAGGTACCTCATTAAATCCCGTTTAATGACAATATGTTTGCCAGCTCCTGGACCCATGATGTACATACCTGCCAAGTTGTCTGCCGGCGGCCTGGCGGAATGTGGTCAACTTTAATTAACCTTTTCGCATTTCAGAAGTTTTAGGTCAGGAGTTTTAGGTTAGGTGTTACCTGCCGTCCTGTTCTGTAATGGCGACTTGGTTGGTCTCTGTTGTGGTCGAGTTGACGAGTTTTCACTGGTGGGTCTCTGGTATGGTCGAGTTGACCAGTTTTCTCTGGTGTGGTTGAGTGGACCCGTTTTCTCTGGTATGGTCGAGTTGACCAGTTCTCTCTGGTGGGTCTCTGGTGTGGTCGAGTTGACCAGTTCTCTCTGGTGGGTCTCTAGTGTGGTCGAGTTGACCAGTTCTCTCTGGTGGGTCTCAGGTGTGGTCGAGTTGACCAATTCTCTCTAGCGGGTCTCTGGTGTATCCGACGGTCTTGACGTATGGGTGTTTGTATTAATGATATGACATTTGTGATCAGATGGATGTTGTCATGTATGTGTTCTTGTTGCAAGATTTCAATGACAGTTCTCGAATCTGTGTGTATGATAACATGTTGTTGGTGCTCAGCAAGAGCATGTTCCAAAGCCTTTTGAATGGCTAGCATCTCTGTTTGAGAAGTTGAACACCCGTTTGAGAGTTTCCATCTAACTACAAACTTTCCTGCCTTAACTGCAGCTCCGGTTTCTTGTCCCTGCTGGTCTACTGATCCATCTGTGAAGTAAATGATGCTTTCAGATGCCAAGTTTGATTCTATATTCATCTGTGCAATGATGCATAGACGATGAGGATTAGTCTAGTTCTTTATTTACTTAAAGAGTCATAATCTTTGTCTGGTGCCAGTGATTCCCATGGGGCTGCAAGACGAGGTCTGCGTGTATTTCGTGCTATCCCTTTCTAATTCTATTTATAATTTTGAATGTATTGCATGGAGAGTCCACCTGTTTTTTTTTAAAGCTCTTTTATCCAAAGTAACTTCTCTAGTGATAATATATTTGAGTGAACTGATTATTAGTCTAGTCAATATCTAGGTCAGCATGCAGGCAGCAGGCCCTTTTACCATTATTTCAACCCATGTTAGTTTAGTTTCTAGTCTTAGGTTCTGTATTTTAGTCCATCTGGGAGTCCCTGTTATGACTCGCATTGCATCAATTTGAATACCCTCAACCATTGCCCACTGACCAGGAGAAAGGGTGAGTAAGGCAAGCGCTGCATAATCAACTATGGAATGAACGGTGTGTATGTTAAACATTATTAACACTCTGTGTCTCGCTCCTGGATGGGGCCCTGTGATTATTTTCATTATATTCAGTCGTGATTTTGGTTTCTCCTTCAGACATTAAATTTGCTTGTTGAATGGTTTTTAGAACCAATTTATTCTCCGAGATATTGATATTGTGTAACCCCTTAAGATTAATGTCTTGAATGCGTAGGTGACTCCTGATTATTGCCACCCAGTCTCATTGCTTTAGATTTATGTGCAGATATTTTTTGCCCAAAAATGCAGCATTCAAATGTTACTTTATCTAGCGTCATTTGGACTTTATTCAAAAGAGAAGGACCTGTGACGACTAATGATACATCAGCATAGCTTAGGAATTTAACCCTTTCTGGAAATGTCAGGGAAGCGAGGTTTTTCATAAGGATGTTAATGACTAGCACTGAGTCTGTAACTCCTCCTTGTGGAGTCCCATTCTCATGCAACTGGTAATCTGACACTTGGCCTTGCAGGTTTACTCTGGCATACCTTTCAGGAAATTTTGAATCAAGGCAGTTTTCCTCCGACACTTTTTTTTTTAACATCTATAAAATTGATTGCGGACTTGCAAGTTCGAATCCTTTCACTAAATATACGGAGATTATTATAGCAGAACCTGAGTTAACTGTTCCTAGTAATGTTGCTATGCCGTTGGCAGTACCTACTGCTCTAGTGAAGTCAAATATGTACTAATGCAGACCTCCAGTTTTCCACAGAAGCCTATTTAAGACCTTCAGTCCTGCAACATGATGATAATGGGTCTATAATTGCCAGGTTCTTTTGGCTTAGGAAACGGAATTATGTCTCCTTTCTTCTAAGAGGTCGGTAGTTTACCCCAGATGCATCTATAGCGTCCAATATGGCTTATTCTCCAGCGGGAGAACCTTCTTGTTTGGTGAAGGGAGTGCCTCATTCGTTGAATCTAGCTATGTTCTCATGATTGGCTGTCAACCTCTCATGATTTACTTGTTCTGACCGTTGCAGTACGCTGATGTTTAAGCTGCTCTCTCTGGAAATTGGAGAGGAAGTGTCTCAGCCTCTTGTAATGGTTGAATATATGTCTGTGGTCGGAATGGTCACACTGATATGGCTTTAATCTGGCCTCATGTCTCTCCAAGACTATTATGTTCATTTAGAATTTGACACCACTCAAACTATCTTTGGTTCCTTCATCTCTTTAGAAACTATCTTGCTTCAGATATCACTGCTCTTAGCAGAGTTCTTCTTTCTTTCAGAGGCTTTCTAAAGATGTTGACTCAGCTCTTCCTCTTTAACTTCTTAACTGTAGAACAAATAATTCTTTCGTTTTGTATTATCTGGGATGATGACTGGAATTGCTTTGCTGCAGCTACAATGACTTCCTTGAGAGTGGTCTCGTGTATGTTCACATCTTCAGGTGGCGAGTGCTGGAACGGTATTGTACATTTTTCCTGGAAGCTCTTTCTTGGTTCATCGCTTACCTCCTGGAAGCTCTTGCTTGGTTCATCGCTTAACTCCTGGAAGCTCTTGCTTGGTTCATCGCTTACCTCCTGGAAGCTCTTGCTTGGTTCATCGCTGACCTCCTGGAAGCTCTTGCTTGGTTCATCGCTGACCTCCTGGAAGCTCTTCCTTGGTTCATCACTGACCTCCTGGAAGCTCTTGCTTGGTTTATCACAGACCTCCTGGAAGCTCTTGCTTGGGTCATCATCGACCTCCCGGAAGCTCTTGCTTTGGTCTTTGCTGACCTCCTGGAAGCTCTTGCTTGGGTCTTTGCTGACCTCCGGGAAGCTCTTGCTTGGGTTTTTGCTGACCTCCTGGAAGCTCTTGCTTGGGTCTTTTGCTGACCTCCTGGAAGCTCTTGCTTGGGTCTTTGCTGACCTCCTGAAAGCTCTTGCTTGGGTCTTTGCTGACCTCCTGGAAGCTCTTGCTTGGGTCTTTGCTGACCTCCTGGAAGCTCTTGTTTGGGTCTTTGCTGACCCCCTGGAAGCTCTTGTTTGGGTCTTTGCTGACCTCCTGGAAGCTCTTGCTTGGGTCTTTGCTGACCTCCTGGAAGCTTTTGCTTGGGTCTTTGCTGACCTCCTGGAAGCTCTTGCTTGGGTCTTTGCTGACCTCCTGGAAGCTCTTGCTTGGGTCTTTGCTGACCTCGAGTCTTGCCTAATATTCAGTTATCATCGTGTGAAGGACGTACTAATAGTAGCATTGATTCGTATTAAAGCAACTGGAGACAATGCCAGATATATTATACAGCTTAACTTTCTAGCAGTTAGTGAAGTTTCTTGACATTATCGTTTGAATTATTATTGGTATTGATGTTCTTGGTAAGTTTTGTAATAAATATAGTTCTTATAGTCTCCGTTATTTGTGATGCCTTTCTGCCATTGTAAAACATGTATTAATTCTTTAATTTGTTTTTCAGAACTCTGGTTTGTTCGTCTTCAGCGACTTGACACTAGAGACGAGACCGTGTGAGGAAGGTAATGTTCACTTCTCTTCATCAACGGCCTCTCTTCCCAATGTCAAAATTATCAATATTTATTTTATCATTCAGCTGTGTTACGGACCCGAGACCAGCGTCCGAGCACAGAGCAGTGACGACCGCGCCATCTGTGGGTCAGCTCCCGAAACCCCCTCCAAATGGACGGCGCCATCTAGTGAGGACGAGAAATACCAGCCACAAGGGCTAGTTTCCCGTCCTGATCAGCTCATAACACAGCCGCTGCTGACCTCTGGTGAGGTGGCGCTTAGACAGCAACGCCATCTATGGAGTGGATAGGTGGGCGTTTGTGTCTAAGCCGGTAAGTGAAATGCCCTAGAGTGTAACCGGTACTGATGACGTGTCTGATTACAGAGTCGACCTGGGACTGCTGTAATGGAAGTGGGATCAGTCTATCCAAGGCAGCCGTCTTGTCTCCAAGTATTTGCTGCAGCAGCTGTGAGTCACCCCCCGGATGAATACTGAGGTGTTAGCCGGCCTGTGACGTGGCAGCTGAGGGATTGTTGTACCCGGGACTGACTGGTGGAGACGCTTAACCACTGGGGTGTTGTGGTGAGGAGAGTGATCTGTGGGATCACACGAGGCTCCTGACTAGGGCTCGCTACCCTAGTATCGGTCGTGGAATGGCCTAACCAGCGTTGCTGATTGCAACCTGCCAGCGCCAAGCTGGATTTGTGGTTGATGGCCTCCACGACGGTGCCCCCAGTGGAACTGTGATTTGGCTGACCTGTGGCCAGGGTAGACTCAAGAGGATCGAAAGATTCATAGTGAGGCCACAAGAGGACCAAGAGCTTAGCATTGTTGAGCACCGTGAACGTCCAGAGTCTTCAGAAGAAGACTACGTTGTACAATAGTGTTTATACCACTCCCCTGTGTAACCTTTTATATATTATTTATGGTGACAGTAATAATTATATTATTAAGTTTTTGTCTTTGTCTCCCTTCCCCTTTAATTTACTTGCGTTACGGATAACATCCCTTGAAAGCCACTACTAGCTTGGGGCCGGATACCCTACCTCTAACAACATCAGAGAAAGAACCCGGTTGCAACCCGAGAGGGCCGTAACATAATTGGCATCCCCAGCGGGATCCGACCCCTTGTCAAGTATGTTTGACAGGGGTGGTGAGGACTATTAGGACGTTAAACGTCCTGTGCGGTGCTCGGAGTGGCTAAGTGCAATATTGACGTAGAACAGTACTCGGTGCGCCAAGTGCTAAAGTGAAGCGGTGTGTTAAGTGCTAGTGTACCAAGTGACGATGGTGGAAAAAGCGACCATAGACGATCTGGACGATGTTCTGGCTTTTCTGAACAGGGAGGACTGTCTTGCCAGATTGAAATATCTGGGCAAACAGGAACTCGTACTGGTGAGTGCCTACCTGGAGATCAAGATCCGTGCCAGTGATTCCCGTGTGGAGATCTTGTCCAAGGTTCACCGGCATTTGAAGGCCGAGGAAAAACAGGAAGGCGAGGCACAAGGTACAAAAAGTGAAGAAATAGCTTCCACTGAAAAGGAAGATAAAGGCAGCGACATTGACAGCGATGCAGGTGAGCTGAATATTAGCTTGCTAACAGTCAAAATGCGTGCCTTGGAAATAAATCGCGAGATAGAATGGAAGAAATTAGAAATGGAAAGAGAGAGACAAGATAAAGAATTAGAGATAAGGCGTTTAGAATTAGAACGAGAAGAAAGAAGAGAAGAGCGAGAAAGGGAAGAGAAACAGCGAGAGAGAGAAGAAAAAGAAAGACAGAGACAACATGAACTAGAAGTATTGCAGTTAGGTGGTGGGAGGCAAAGAATGGAAACAAGTGTTTTCGATCCGGTAAGGAACATCAAAATGGTCCCAAAATTCAATGAGAAGGAAGTGTCGAAGTTCTTTGTGGCCTTCGAGAAAGTCGCTGCCTCTTTGGAGTGGCCAAGGGAGAATTGGGCCATCATGATACAGTCAGTCTTGACTGGGAAGGCCCAAATCGTCTACTCCACGTTGTCCCTTGACGACTCCGGCGATTATGACAAGGTGAAGAAGGTCGTGCTCATGGCGTACCAATTGGTACCTGAGGCGTACAGGCAAAAGTTTAGAAACCTGAAGAAGACCTCAGAGCACACTTTCACCGAATTCGCCACAATCAAGGAGCGGCTTTTCCAGGAATGGTGTGCCTCTCGGAAGGTGGAGACCAAAGAAGACCTCGAGCAGCTCATACTGTTAGAGGACTTCAAGGATTGTTTGTCTGGAGACCTCAAGACATACTTAGAAGAGCAGCAGGTAGAGACCTTGAGTGCGGCAGCCACCATGGCTGAGGAATACATCCTGACGCATAGGCCTTCTGCTAAGTACGTCCCGAGGAATTACCCACGCCGGTTTGACAAGCCTAGTCAGGAAGAAGAGAGACCCGTCCCACGAAGCGCTGAGAAGACGCTCCCAAGTAGCCCTCGAAGGACTAGTCTTAACAGTCCGAGGAGGAATATGGTGTGTTGGACTTGTGGGCAGAAAGGGCATGTAGCTGCTATGTACCGAGGCAGAAGAGGTAACGGCGCTCGTAGGGAGGTGATGTTGATGAACTGTGTGACACTACCAGCAGGAAGCCAGTCTACGACTACGCAGGGAGAACCAAGATTGTTTTCCCCACACACTTCAGGCGGGTATGTAACGAGTGATCATACTGGTAGATCGGTAGTAGTGCTCAGAGATAGTGGAGCAGCCCAGTCCCTGATCGTGAGAAACTCGTTACCCGAGGGAGTGAGTGTGGATGGGAGACAAGAGGTTATCCTGGTTGGGTTTTTGAGGACGCAGTACATCGCCCCTTTAGTGCCGATACATCTCGACTCGCCTTACTTCAGCGGCACATGTGCGTTGGCAGTAGTCGATACCCTACCTATAGCTGGGATTGACGTGATACTAGCCAACGACTTGGTGACAGATTGGAGCACCAATCATCCCAAGATTGTGGACGAGTCGGCCGGAACAGCAAGGTCTGAGGTAACGGCAGGCAGTGGTAATGTCCAGGTACAGTCAGACCCGGAATCAGATAAAATGTTTAATCCTTCCTCTCACCTACAGATTGACAGCATCCTAGCAGAGTCTCCTGATTCTTCTCCCAATAAGGAACATGAGGTTACGATGGCAGAGGCAACTGAGCATGGAGAGAAGTCTCGTGTGCAGGTACCCAAGGATACCAAAGAGTCTGGAGCGAAGGCGGATGTGTACTTGCGGTATGGCAAGGTACAGCGTTCATTGAACTAGCCAGAGATTCCCCAGACGTCGGAGGTATGTGAGGTATGTGTGAAGGTTCTAGAGCCCTCTTCGGTCCAAACCAGGCTAATGGATATAGCTGGCTATGGACATTTCAGGCTCGTGAAACTTATCCCTGAGGTAACCAAATGTTTCTTAGCGGTATTTTGTTTTATTCTCGTGTGTGCTCTCAGTAAGGACCAGTGGACGACCCGACGGATGATGGCTCCCATGAACATCGTGAAGAGACCCCAGGGATTGGAGACGTGCACTGTGAGTAGTGCAGTCAAAGAAGGGACCTGGAAGGTGATGGTAGATACAGGAGGTACGAGATGTGAAATTATGAGTAACTGTTTCCGACAGGATGACACCCCCCGCGTGATTGCTGAGCCTAAACGCAGCGTTATATGGAACGTTGGTCGACCTGACGGTGGCAGAGCGAATGTCATCCTCGATGTACGAGCAGCCCTGTTGGGACTAGGTGTGGGCCTAGTAGAGGAATATGCTGTGAGTACTGATTTAACTATCACTATCACTCTAAATTATCAGACCCCTGTATTCCAGGTTCCCGTCTCCCTGAAGGACTACCGTACCGGTACTAGAAATGCCGTCTGTAACCAGCCATCATCGGTGCCACGACACAGGGAAGTGTCGAGTCGCCCCAGGTCGTGTTTATACCAGTCCTTACTCAGAACACTTGAGATTAAGCCCCTGCTTGACATCGCAGTGGAAGTGTGGAAGATTACATCAGGCAGGTCATTGTCTTCTATCTTCAAGTTTCCATTGTGCCAGGGTTTCTCCTTAGGACAGTTCTGTGGACAAGACAGCCTCATCACTCCAGTTTATAGTGTACGTGAGTCCGTGTGGAGTTGTATCCACGTACTAATTTGGTTTGTGTTTTTCTTTATAGAACCCCAAACCAAATTCTTTTTGGTGGGGAGGTGTTACGGACCGGAGCCCAGCGTCCGAGCACGGAGCAGTGACGACCGCGCCATCTGTGGGTCAGCTCCCGAAACCCCCTCCAAATGGACGGCGCCATCTAGTAAGGACGAGAAATACCAGCCACAAGGGCTAGTTTCCCGTCCTGATCAGCTCATAACACAGCCGCTGCTGACCTCTGGTGAGGTGGCGCTTAGACAGCAACGCCATCTATGGAGTGGATAGGTGGGCGTTTGTGTCTAAGCCGGTAAGTGAAATGCCCTAGAGTGTAACCGGTACTGATGACGTGTCTGATTACAGAGTCGACCTGGGACTGCTGTAATGGAAGTGGGATCAGTCTACCCAAGGCAGCCGTCTTGTCTCCAAGTATTTGCTGCAGCAGCTGTGAGTCACCCCCCGGATGAACACTGAGGTGTTAGCCTGCCTGTGATGTGGCAGCTGAGGGATTGTTGTACCCGGGACTGACTGGTGGAGACGCTTAACCACTGGGGTGTTGTGGTGAGGAGAGTGATCTGTGGGATCACACGAGGCTCCTGACTAGGGCTCGCTACCCTAGTATCGGTCGTGGAGTGGCCTAACCAGCATTGCTGATTGCAACCTGCCAGCGCCAGGCTGGATTTGTGGTTGACGGCCTCCACGATGGTGCCCCCAGTGGAACTGTGATTTGGCTGGCCTGTGGCCAGGGTAGACTCAAGAGGATCGAAGGATTCATAGTGAGGCCACAAGAGGACCAAGAGCTTAGCATCGTTGAGCACCGTGAACGTCCAGAGTCTTCAGAAGAAGACAACGTTGTACAATAGTGTTTATACCCCTCCCCCGTGTAACCTTTTATATATATTATTTATGGTGACGGTAATAATTATATTATTAAGCTTTTGTCTTTGTCTCCCTTTTCCTTTAATTTACTTGCGTTACGGATCACATCCCTTGAAAGCCACTACTAGCTTGGGGCCGGATACCCTACCTCTAACAACATCAGAGAAAGAACCCGGTTGCGACCCGAGAGGGCCGTAACAAGCAGTTTTTCTCAGACTTCTAATTGTAAGTGTTACATGATTGTAACTGTCTGTATTGCTACAAATATTTTGCACTGTTATTTGTACAGCATATTTACTGCCAAACAAGACCAGGAGCACCTTTCTCCTCCTACTTCCATAAAATCACATCATATTCAGCATGTAATAGAATTCGGAAGTATTAAATCACAAATTTGAAATGCACATTAGTTGTCCATTTAGATTTTACAACTGTTAACATGTAAATTTATATTTATATATCAGCTCTAAGTAAAAAGCCTGAAATTTATATACTAGTAATAATAATAATAATATATTAAGTCAAACTCAAAGACAAATTTTAGCTGATCCTCGAGTTCTCACACGCTTGAACAGAATAAACTTAACATAGATAGAATGCAGAAACATTTCACAGCCTCAATTCGAAACAAGCAATTTATACGATTTTTAAGCATTTTTTTCCTCCCAGTCATAGATGTACAAATATCGAAGGAATCAAGTATTTGAAGTCTTACACGAACACAATAAATGTGTCACATGTCCATCGCGGACATAAGTGTCTCCAACAATCTCTGTTATAGCGATTGTTTGTTAGATAATATAAGTGATAAAATTACACTTTTGTTTGCTTCAAGCTCAGTAATGTTAGTCCACATTAACATGAGCAAATGTTTAGCAATTACTCTCTTAATGACCAGAGTGATTTGATATGCTGACTCAGACTGGAGGCTTGGGTCTGTGGTGTTGGTGCACATGATGATACCCCTGCTAGTGTTGTGCACACTACGCTGGTGTAGGTGCACATGTTACCCTTGCTAGTGTTGTGCACACTACCGTGGTGTAGGTGCACATGTTATCCCTGCTAGTGTTGTGCACACTACGCTGGTGTAGGTGCACATGTTACCCCCGCTAGTGTTGTGCACACTACCGTGGTGTAGGTGCACATGTTATCCCTGCTAGTGTTGTGCACACTACGCTGGTGTAGGTGCACATGTTACCCCTGCTAGTGTTGTGCACACTACCGTGGTGTAGGTGCACATGTTACCCCTGCTAGTGTTGTGCACACTACCGTGGTGTAGGTGCACATGGTGTTACCCCTGCTAGTGTTGTGCACACTACCGTGGTGTAGGTGCACGTTATCCCTGCTAGTGTTGTGCACACTACCGTGGTGTAGGTGCACATGTTACCCCTGCTAGTGTTGTGCACACTACCGTGGTGTAGGTGCACATGTTATCCCCCGCTAGTGTTGTACACACTACCGTGGTGTAGGTGCACATGTTACCCCTGCTAGTGTTGTGCACACTACCGTGGTGTAGGTGCACATGGTGTTACCCCTGCTAGTGTTGTGCACACTACCGTGGTGTAGGTGCACATGTTATCCCTGCTAGTGTTGTGCACACTACCGTGGTGTAGGTGCACATGTTACCCCTGCTAGTGTTGTGCACACTACCGTGGTGTAGGTGCACATGTTATCCCCCGCTAGTGTTGTACACACTACCGTGGTGTAGGTGCACATGTTACCCCTGCTAGTGTTGTGCACACTACCTTGGTGTAGGTGCACATGTTACCCCTGCTAGTGTTGTGCACACTACCGTGGTGTAGGTGCACATGTTACCCCTGCTAGTGTTGTGCACACTACCGTGGTGTAGGTGCACATGTTACCCTTGCTAGTGTTGTGCACACTACCGTGGTGTAGGTGCACATGTTACCCCTGCTAGTGTTGTGCACACTACCGCGGTGTAGGTGCACATGTTACCCCTGCTAGTGTTGTGCACACTACCGTGGTGTAGGTGCACAACGCTGTACGCATAAGGTAAATGTTAATTAGTGACACCAACATGGATTATCAACAAAAACAGCGCCAGCTGCTGGTCCTTGATGAACGGGGAAGCGAAAACACTTCAATTACGTATTTAGTAAAAATAAATAAAATATTAACGTTGAGCGAAATAATGTTTTGTGTGTTAAAAGAAAAAGTGTGTGTTATCTGCAACTTTTTAACAAATATTTATTAAAATAAAATAACAATATATGAATAAATTATAATGGAGTGTAAGTATGGTTGATATGTGACCGCCTGCCTGAGGAGGGCAGGAAATGTGTGGTGGTGGAGACAGTGTTGCTTGTGAAGTATATGCTAGCTGGGCTGTGCTGGGAGACCCGAGACACGCCGGCTCTCGCCTCAATTATATTAGAGAGGTGGGGGTAATTACTTAACTTGAATCATCTGATGAACATAAAAACTCTTCACTTTACAGAGCGTCGTCCCTATTCAGAGGTTTTGTACCTATTGAGTGTAGGTGCACATGTGGGTGGTTTTGGTAGCGGCCTCGCTGGTGATATTGCGCCCGCCGCCGCCCGGCCTCAGTCACCCCCGCCGGCCTTCGCCACAGACAGCGCCAGTAAGAAAGGCAGCGAACAACAGCCAGATGTTCCTAGGACCAATTTCCCGGAGACTTGGCTCTGGGACATCATCGTTGTCCCGTAAGTCTCCAGCTTATAGATTTAGGTGTGAAGGTGTTCCGTTTTGTTTGTCTGTGAACACTGATCTTCACAGACCATATTGGGGGCTGTATTTGGTCTTTATTTCCAAAGGTTTCCAGCAAATGTTCAAATCCAGAATGCATTATAATCCACTTTCATGCAGAACACGACAACTGACATTTCATTCCACTTACTTAAAGAACTTCACACTTATCTTCCTCTAGTGTCACGCATTCATGCACTGTTTATCGGTGGGTGGCGGGGCTGGTTATCGACGTGTCGGTGGGTGGAGGGGTTGGCTGTCGACGTGTCGGTGGGTGGAGTTGTTGGGTGTCGGTGGGTGGAGGGGCTGGCTGTCGACGTGTCGGTGGGTGGAGGGGTTGGCTGTCGACGTGTCGGTGGGTGGAGGGGTTTGGTGTCGGTGGGTGGAGGGGCTGGCTGTCGACGTGTCGGTGGGTGGAGGGGCTGGTTGTCGACGTGTCGGTGGGTGGAGGGGCTGGTTGACGACGTGTCGGTGGGTGGAGGGGCTGGGTGTCGACGTGTCGGTGGGTGGAGGGGCTGGGTGTCGGTGGGTGGAGGGGCTGGTTGTCGACATGTCGGTGGGTGGAGGGGTTGGGTGTCGGTGGGTGGAGGGGCTGGTTGTCGACGTGTCGGTGGGTGGAGGGGTTGGGTGTCGAAGTGTCGGTGGGTGGAGGGGCTGGTTGACGACGTGTCGGTGGGTGGAGGGGTTGGGTGTCGACGTGTCGGTGGGTGGAGGGGCTGGTTGTCAACATGTCGGTAGGTGGAGGGGCTGGTTGTCGACGTGTCGGTGGGTGGAGGGGCTGGGTGTCGACGTGTCGGTGGGTGGAGGGGCTGGTTGTCAACATGTCGGTGGGTGGAGGAGCTGGTTGTCAACATGTCGGTGGGAGGAGGGGCTGGTTGTCGACGTGTCGGTGGGTGGAGGGGCTGGTTGTCGACATGTCGGTGGGTGGAGGAGCTGGTTGTCAACATGTCGGTAGGTGGAGGGGAAGGCTGTCGACGTGTCGGTTGGTGGAGGAGCTGATTGACTGTGTGGAGTTGCACGTGATGGTCAATTGTTGTACTGTAACTGGAGGGTGATGAGCAATTGGTGCAGCGTAAATCACGGCCTCCTGAGATGCGTAAGTATGATGAGGATGATGAACACTCCTTCACTAATCATCACTTCTACTGGGAGATCTCAGTAATAATTGAAATCGGAATATATAATCAGTGTTGGAATAATTATGAACTTGGTTACAGTTTTGGCATAAAGGTGTAAATGTAATAATTAGTGTTGAGTGTGGTTGTTGGCAGGTCGTCAGGCGTGAGCACCCAGCAGGTGACTGTACCGGACACCATCACACAGTGGGTGGGCAAGGCCGTGTGTGCCCACCCACAGAAGGGTGTAGGACTCTCCCAGAGGAAGTCCATCACCACCTTCACCCCCTTCTTCGTCGACCTCACCCTTCCCCCCTCTCTCAAGCGTGGAGAGATCCTCCCCGTCAAGATGTCTGTCTTCAACTACCTCGACCAACCCATACCTGTAAGTCCGCCTCTTTATCTCTGACTTGCCATCAACACTCACACACACACACACACACACACACACACACACACACACACACACACACACACACACACACACACGGGGCCTCGTAGCCTGGTGGATAGCGCGCAGGACTCGTAATTCTGTGGCGCGGGTTCGATTCCTGCACGAGGCAGAAACAAATGGGCAAAGTTTCTTTCACCCTGAATGCCCCTATTACCTAGCAGTAAATAGGTACCTGGGAGTTAGTCAGCTGTTACGGGCTGCTTCCTTAGGTGTGTGTGTGTGTGTGTGGTCGGGAAAAAAAGTAGTTAGTAAACAGTTGATTGACAGTTGAGAGGCGGGCCGAAAGAGCAAAGCTTAACCCTCGCAAAACACAACTAGGTGAACACACACACACACACACGCAAACACACACACACACACACACACACACACACACACACACACACACACACACAGCGACGGGTAGTAGGCCAGCGACGGTAGAAGACACACGCGATTAGCGAGGTACGCGGAAATTCGTCAATTTCTCGGGACATTAAAGGATTATTGAGGCTAGATCACACCTCTTGCAGTGTGTAGCTAGCAGGGTGCTACATAGCATAGTCATATCGCTAGCGATAGTGCAAAAAAAAAAAATTTAGCTAGTGGAATCACCGGTGCATACAGCGTGGAGGACCGAGTAGTGACCTGACCTGACCTGACCTGACGGCCAGGTGGGACGGCCAGCCATGGAACTGCTGACTGTGTTTTTTGGGTGGTGACTGTGACTCCAGAGATTTGTGTAGAAAAGAATCGACATCGTCAATCTACTAGCACTTAGAGAATCACCAAGTGGAAAGGCGACGACTGAGCACCATCGTCAACCATACATCATTACTCATCTAGTTGTGTGAGCGGGAATCATACTGGTATGTACCCCCCCCCCCTCTCTGGTCAAGTAATCAGGTGTACAGTGTGAGGTAAAATATTATCAAATTCTTGTTCAGGATACTATATATATTTAAAATCTCGGTGTGGCTTGTAGCGAGTAGATTATCCCAATAATATACTCGCTCCAAATGCATTGTTAATATTCCTGTCAACCTTTGGAGATGAATGAGGTGAGGCGTTGCCCGGGCAACACGGTGAGGTGTTGCCCGAGCATTTAAGCAGCGGAGTAGCGAACATTGGCTAGTCTACTTTCAAGTGTGGTCTAGAGCAGACACTTGCGAGATACTGTACCGACGCTCAGTGCGCTCAACTCACACCAAAGTATCACCTGTGTACTTCTGTATATTCGACCAAATATATATATAGTATCTTAGTGTCTGTGTTTATTTGTCACCATACTTTACGTAACAATAGAACCGTTACAGGCTCATTCTGGGTAGAAGTTACCGCTTCTGGGAACTAGTGACACACGTAAACGCACGCATGCATGCACACGCACGCACAAGCACGCACGCACGCATTCAAGCCCACGTATGTATGCACACACACACACACACAGGCTAGAAGGGATTAACACCTTTTGTGGAAAGGAGATAAAACCTCTCATAATCCACCCCCCTCTCTTACCTGCTGTAAGCTGAACACCTCGCCTCCTAGTAACCCCATCCCAAGCGCACACACGTTCTCTCTCTCTCTCTCTCTCTCTCTCTCTTGCTCTCTCTCTCTCTTGCTCTCTCTCTCTTGCTCTCTCTCTCTCTTGCTCTCTCTCTCTTGTTCGCTCTCTCTTGCTCTCTTTTGCTCTCTTTCTTGCTCTCTTGCTCTCTCTCTCTCTCTTGACAAGGGACAAAATGGCAGGAGGCCGCAACAGGGAGACGGGAAGCAGCCAGGGAGATCAAACAAAGGAATTGCTAACCCAAGTTCTAGAGGAATTCAGGAGGGAGATGAATGAAATGTGGATTACAATTAACAATCTGCAAAGTGAGCTAGCATCAGCAAGGGAGGAGATCAAATCTCTCACAGAGAAAAATAAAGAGACTGAGCATCAGATTATCATCTAAAGGGAAGGTGGGAATGTTACATTGGAAGGAAATGCCTCTGTACCTGATACATTTGCGGATATACTGAAAAAGAGCTCAGAAGCAATGGACACAGTGAGGGAGGTAGCGATGCAAGCATCTACGTCACAGGAAGCAGCAAGGTGCACCACTCAACTGCTGGAGAGAAAAAAAGATCAGTGGTAGTTGTAGTCATCAAAGAACAGGAAGGATCTGGCAAGAATGACAACAGGCAAGAATGAAATGGCAAGGATAGAGAGGCAGTACATGGGCTACTGAAGGGGTTACAGATGGAAGGGGCTGTACATAACATAGAGAAGGTTTTCTGGTTGGGCTGGTACAACAAGAACAGAAACCGACATTTAAAGGTGGTGTTTACAAACGAAACCACGAAGGAGGACATTCTCAAAAGGAAGAATCGTCTGCAGCATATGGAGGGATACAAAAAAGTATTCCTGCAGAGGGACAGGACGAAGGAGGAGAGAGCCAGGGCAGCAGAGGCAAGGAGAAAGCGCAGGGAGAGAGGAGCAAACCAGGAAATCACAGCCCTTAGCACAACAGTCCCAGAGACAAGAGGAGAACCCAAAACCAGCATCCCAGCAACACCAGAGGGGAGGGCCACACCACCACCCCCCTCTGCATAGAAACCCTCCCTTCCCTTCACCCTACCTGCTCCCACCCAACTCTCCCTCCCCCTCACCCCATTCTGACCCTGACACCCCTTCCTCATTCCCATCATGTCCCCCCTCCCACCTTTTTCCCCCTGTCCCCCCTCCCCCTTCATCCCATACCCTCCCTATCCCTCCTCCCCCCTCACCCCGTATCCTCCATGTCCCCCCTACCTCCTTAAACCACACCATACCTGTCCCCCCTTCCCTTAAACCCCCCACCCCCCACCCCAAAATCCTCTGAGACTCTGCAAACCACCTCACAGATCCTCTCACCCACAGAACAGCTTCCCACACCAGCAGAATGCTTGCCAAGAAAGGGACATGAAAATGAACAGAAGAAAGTGAGCTTCAAGGCGATGTACACTAACATAGATGGGATATCAAATAAAACAAGTAAACTTGAAGAATGGGCACTAGAAGAAAACTCAGACATAATAGTACTCACAAAAACAAAGTTAACGAAAATCATAACAAACGCAGTGTTTCCACAGGGCTACTATGTAGTGAGGAAAGAGAGAGAAGGGAGAGGAGGAGGTGCTGTAGCTCTGCTACTAAGAGAAGGTTGGAGTTTCGAAGAACTGTGAAGAACAATTCTGAACTGGTAATTCAGAACTGTGAAGGTTTCAGTGACTACATTTCAGGCACCATAGCAACTGGAGGACAGAAAATTATTATAGTAGTCATATATAACCCCCCACCGAATGACAGAAGACCCAGACAGGAATATGATAGAAACAACTTGGCCACCATCAATATAATAGAGAGAGCAGCTTCTGTGGCTAGCAGGAACGGATCCAGACTTCTAATCATGGGAGACTTCAACCATGGGAAGATAGATTGGGGGAACAGAGACCCACATGGAGAGCTAAGCTGCTGGATGTGGCAACAAGAAACTTTCTAAGTCAACACGTCAAGGGACCGACAAGAATGAGAGGAGGGGATGAACCAGCCTTGCTTGATCTGATATTTACCCTAAATGAGTCGGATATAAGGGAAGTTAAGTTGGAATCCCCCTTGGGAATGAGTGATCATAGTGTATTGAGCTTTGAGTACCTGGTTGAGCTGGGAATTATCACCCCCAAAAAAGAACTGGGAACCAAAGGGCTGGCGTACCGAAAGGGAAACTATGAGGAAATGAATAAATTCCTATGGGATATACATTGGGACACAGAACTCGGAACTAAGTCCGTACAAGACATGATAGACTATGTCATCCAAAAATGTCAGGAGGCTGTAAGCAGGTTTGTCCCAGCCCGACAGGAAAAACCAGAGAAGCAAAGGAAGAATCCGTGGTTTAATAAGGAATGTATGAAAGCAAAAGAGCTGAACAAGAGGGCATGGAGGAACTTCCGTAATAACAGAACACCAGAAAGTAGAGTGAGATACCAGAGAACTAGGAACGAGTATGTCAGTGTGAGAAGAGCAGCTGAGAAAAGGTATGAAAATGATATAGCTAATAAAGTCAAGACCGAACCAAAGCTACTACACAGTCACATCAGGAGGAAGACAACAGTGAAGGAACAGGTGATGAAACTTAGGGTGGGCGAGGACAGGTACACAGAGAATGACAAAGAGGTGTGTGAAGAACTCAACAAAGGTTCCAGGAGGTCTTTACAATAGAAGAGGGAGAAGCCGCGGCGCTAGGAGAGGTGGCAGCAAACCAGGTGACCTTGGATAGGTTCGAAATTACAAGAGATGAGGTTAAGAAGCACCTATTGGAGCTGGATGTGAGAAGCTGTTGGGCCGGACGGAATCTCACCATGGGTATTGAAAGAGTGTGCAGGAACACTTTGCTTGCCACTCTCCATAGTGTATAGTAGGTCACTGGAAACGGGAGATCTACCAGAAATATGGAAGACTGCTAATGTAGTACCAATATACAAAAAGGGTGACAGTCAAGAGGCACTGAACTACAGGCCAGTGTCCTTAACTTGTATACCATGCAAGGTGATGGAGAAGATTGTGAGAAGAAACCTAGTAACACATCTGGAGAGAAGAGACTTTGTGACAACCCATCAACATGGGTTCAGGGAGGGTAAATCTTGCCTTACAGGATTGATAGAATTCTACGATCAGGTGACAAAGATTAAACAAGAAAGAGAAGGGTGGGCGGACTGCATTTTTTTGGACTGTCGGAAAGCCTTTGACACAGTACCCCATAAAAGGTTGATGTATAAGCTGGAGAAACAGGCAGGAGTAACTGGTAGCACGCTCCAGTGGATAAGGGAGTACCTAAGCAATAGGAAGCAGAGAGTTACAGTGAGGGGTGAGACCTCAGAATGGCGTGAAGTCACCAGTGGAGTCCCACAGGGCTCTGTTCTTGGGCCTATCCTTTTTCTGATATACGTAAGAGATCTCCCAGAGGGTATAAACTCATTCCTCTCAATGTTTACTGAAGACGCCAAAATTATGAGAAGGATTAAGACAGAGGAGGACAGCTTGAGGCTTCAGGAAGACCTGGACAAGCTGCAGGAATGGTCGAACAAATGGCTATTAGAGTTTAACCCAAGCAAATGTAATGTAATGAAGATAGGGGTAGGAAGCAGGAGACCAGGTACAAGGTATCATTTGGGAGATGAAATACTTCAAGAGTCAGAGAGAGAGAAAGACCAGGGGGTTGATATCATGCCAGACCTGTCCCCTGAAGCTCATATCAAGAGGATAACATCAGCAGCATATGCCAGGTGGCTAACATAAGAACAGCCTTTAGAAACTTGTGTAAGGAATTTTTCAGAACATTATATACCACATATGTCAGACCAATCCTGGCGTATGCGGCTCCAGCATGGAGTCCATATCTAGTCAAGCATAACACTAAACCGGAAAAGGTTCAAAGGTTTGCCACCAGACTAGTACCCGAGCTGAGAGGAATGAACTACGAGGAGAGACTACGGGAATTAAACCTCACTTCGTTGGAAGACAGAAGAGTTAGGGGGGACATGATCACCACATTCAAGATTCTCAAGGGTATCGACAGGGTTGATAAAGACAGGCTATTTAACACAAGGGGCACACGCACTATGGGACACAGGTGGAAACTGAGTGCCCAAATGAGCCACAGAGATATTAGAAAGAACTTTTTAGTGTCAGAGTGATTGACAAATGGAATGCATTAGTAAGTGATGTGGTGGAGGCTGACTCCATACACAGTTTCAAATGTAGTTATGATAGAGCCCAATAGGCTCAGGATCCTGTTCACCTGTTGATTGACGGTTGGGAGGCGGGACCAAAGAGCCAGAGCTCAACCCCCGCAAGCACAACTAGGTGAGTACAGTCTTCTAGGCTTCCAGCGACACAGACTGTGCTACACAGTCTTCCTGGCGTCCAGCGACACAGACTGTGCTACACAGTCTTCCTGGCTTCCAGCGACACAGACTGTGCTACACAGTCTTCCTGGCTTCCAGAGATACAGACTGTGTTAGGCTTTGCTCCTTCTTCTAACAGTGACTTACGATAATGTCTAACCTCCTCATTCTAACTTAAGTCATGCCATTCACAGATCATCCTGGAGCGGTAACTGCTTCAAGTCACTCAAAACATTAATGATGCCATTCATACTTATGTGTCTACTGTCTTGGTTTAGGTGTCTGTGAGGGTGCAGGAGAGTGAGGAGTACCAGATCTTGGAGGAGGCGACTGAGCAGATTGTGCTCGGGAAGCGTAGCTCTTGTGTCCCGGCACACGACAAGGTCGTTCACATAGTGAGGATCAAACCCCTGGTGATCGGAGAAGTCAACATTAGCGTAGCTGCCTTCGTCGACCATGAGTACTCGCAGCCCTGCGGCTCCGGAGATTCATCCATCAACAGAAGGTCAGCAAAATATTCCTTCTTTCCTCACTACTCATCAGCATTCAAGTCATGATGAGGATTTTAATAATAATAATAATAATAATAATGATAATAATAATAATAATAATAATAATGATAATAATAATAATAATAATAATAATAATAATAATAATAATAATAATGATAATACACAAGTAAATAATCTTTATGTGATAATATCTATGATAAAATCAATTTGAGCAATGCGGCAGAGTGAAGAACTCCATTACCAGCCTGAGTGCATAGGGATTATCCTTTACCCCTGCCAGAGTGCATGGCAGATTATCCATAGGTAATGGATAATCCGCATGCACTCTGGCTGGGGAGATGAGGCTGCAGAGTTGGGGAGCTTCATGCTCTCCTCTGCAGGCTGAGGTTCTGTTCTTTGGTCACTGGTGGGCGGTTTGTTCGGTTGTTGTCTTCTACTTCTCTGGCCAAGAATGATTCAGGTGGTTCCCGGAGGGGTCCCGAGATGACTGATGCCTGGCAGGTCTTCGTGCTCCCGATTCTGCCTCGTGGGTGCTATGTTGGCAGACCCCACTCCCTGGGTATCCCGTTCTTTGTGTCAGGAAAGCTAAGCAGCTTGTGGTCTGCCCTCAGGCCTCTGATATTCGTAAATATGCAACTTTGGCTGCAGTTTTTTCTTTAAAAATGTCGAGGACTTTGGGGCTTAGAGGTTTACATGGTTTAACCGGGTCTTGTGGGCCCAACACAGTGGGCTCAGTATCCAAGAACAGCGCCGAATCAACGTCATCAACGTTTAATTTACTTTGATAATGCTGATGCATCGTCGAACCAGCACCACTCTTGGATATTGTGCTCACTGGGGATTTGGTGAAAGTTCCTGGTCCCAGTCGGTCTTGTTTGACCTAAGACCTGCCGTTTCTCCTCATCCTCCCTGATTAGTTCCTTGTTTGCCTTCTGCTCTTTAGTTAGCTTCAAGAAGCCATGAAGCGGCTCCTCCCACAAAACTATCATTGAATATAATAAAACGCCTCGTTCTGGTGGCTCCCAGACTCCATCCCTGCCAGGTTAGTCAGTTCCTTGTGCATCACTCCGAACTGACCTGCAACAGGCTCTTGGCAGAGGCTTCGAGCCGATTGGTGCCGGCCATAAGTATTAACGGGCGTGAGCTAGTTTTGAGTGAACAAATTGTTTGGAATGAATAGTTTGGCAGGTTTGATGCTTCATTTCCCATGAACTCTGCAGTTGTCTGTCAAGCTTGACTGACTTTCTGGATGGATTCCTCAGTGAGGATGTTGACAAGTCACCTGCTTCTTGCACCTCACTCAAGAGGCCAGGTTCTGGCTTTGATCTCCATATAACATCTGATTTTTCTATCTACTCTGTGATTGTGAAAAAGTAAAGCAAAGTAAGGAAGAAAGGAGGGGATAAGGTTGGATAACATGGATAAAGTTGAGGGGGGAACTAAGGTAGAGAGAAGCGAGTGGGGATAGAAAACGGGGAGCGAACTGGAAGAGTGGAGGTAGGAGGAATGAAGGAAGTAGGAGGGGGAAGGAAGGAGGGATAAGAAGGAGTAGGGAGAGTAGACAAGACTGTTATTCTGTTATACTATCTATGATGTTATACTATACTGATATTCTAAGATGTTCTGATGTTTGCTGCCACCACCTGTCATTGAAACTAAATATAAATTCCACTTAAACAATGTGACAGGAGTACTGTTTAATTTATCACTTTCTAAATAAATTCCTAAGTAAACCCGACTGGTTAAGTGAGGCGAGGTGGCGCGCGAGCTCCTCTCATCAAGCCACACCTTCCCTCACTCACCTCACGGTGCCCTCACTCTCGTTCCTACCTTGTTCATCTCGTTATTTCTCTAGTCTTAACTCTTACTTGAGGGGACATTGGTTCAAAGAGAGGACTGAACAAAAGTCAAGCTTGTTATTCTACACATAGAAATTTATCGAATCAAATTATTTAAAATTATTTCAATTTACAGCAATTGATATTTAACATTTTAACATCCAATTATTTAACATAATATTGACCAAATTAAAAAAGGAAGGGGGGGGGGTCACCCACTCCATGCACGCCCACACCATACATGGCTAAATGGTTTAGACTCTACTAGCTTGTCACCACTAAGACACACTTCTGGTTTAAGACAATGCATAACTGAACTCTTACCTCACTAACAAGTTCACCCAGGGGTGGGTGATGGCTAATCACCAGCCCGGATGGAGGAGCTGCTTGGATGTACTCACCCTTACAAAGGTTCCACTCTCACTGCTCAACCACCTCGCTGGCCGAGCCAGGGGCGGGTACTCTCGCAAGCCAGAACATGGCTTCTTGGTTGAAAGTACTGCTGTCAGCAAAGCTGTGCAGGCTCACCTCACCAACTACCACCTCGCTCTCGACTAACACGCACACACGTATACACTCACACACAATTACAACTCACAATTATACGTGCAAGAGTGCAAAATACTTGCACTGTTACATAAGTGCAAAATACTTGCACTGTTACATCCAGCAGGCCAAAGACCACTTGGGCTCCAACAGAAAAGAGAAATTTCATTACATTTAGCACTTTTTTCTAGATTTTTATCCCTTTTTTGCAAAAAGAAACTCGTAAAAGATAAAATAGAAAATTTTAAGAATAGTGAATAAGGGTAAACCAGAACCTAGAGATTAGCACACTCCAAGAGATACACTTAATTGCTTAATTCATCCAATACAATCATAATAACTTTGTAATAGTTCTTCATAAACTAGCTAAACAGTATGCTAGTATAAATAGAACGAGATGGTTTAAATACTTTCCTATAATCGTTTTCAGAGACTCACTGATAAAACCCATCACAGTGGAGGCCGAGGGGTTCCTGAGAGAGAAGAGCTGGAGCAAGTACATCTGCTCTAAAGGTAAGGATTTACCATCATTGTTGTGTAGCCGTGTACCTCCCTCGGTGATCAGTGTGACTGTCACCCTCAGTGATCAGTGTGACTGTCACCCTCAGTGATCAGTGTGACTGTCACCCTCAGTGATCAGTGTGACTGTCACCCTCAGTGATCAGTGTGACTGTCACCCTCAGTGATCAGTGTGACTGTCACCCTCAGTGATCAGTGTGACTGTCACCCTCAGTGATCAGTGTGACTGTCACCCTCAGTGATCAGTGTGACTGTCACCCTCAGTGATCAGTGTGACTGTCACCCTCAGTGGTCAGTGTGACTGTCACCCTCAGTGATCAGTGTGACTGTCACCCTCAGTGATCAGTGTGACTGTCACCCTCAGTGATCAGTGTGACTGTCACCCTCAGTGATCAGTGTGACTGTCACCCTCAGTGATCAGTGTGACTGTCACCCTCAGTGATCAGTGTGTCTGTCACCCTCAGTGATCAGTGTGACTGTCACCCTCAGTGATCAGTGTGACTGTCACCCTCAGTGATCAGTCACTGAGGGTGACAGACACTGAGACTGTCAACACTCGGCTCGTTACTTAAGCTCTAGGCCCAACTCTACATTGGTGCTTCACGCGGCTAACGACCAGATCATTTTGCATGATCATATGCCATCAGTCCCATCTCTCTCTTACACTAGACTCGGTGAGATGTTTGGTGATATTGACCTTGTCATTATACTGATAACGATAATTAATAATAATAAACAGATAAATCACACTAATGTGATATATATCAGAGACTATCACCTGGAGCTGTTTAGTGACTGGTGACCAAGGCGCTGTCAGCCGCTTACTCCACCGCGGTACAGTGGTAAGGTCAGGCGTCGGCAGCTCACAGGCAAGGAAAAGGTGGTAGAAGAAGAATGCTTGAACAATGGGTAGAAGAAGGATGCTTAAATAGGGTACTGGAGAGAGGGGGAGATTGGAAAAGGTGTACAGGAGAGAAGGGGGGATCAACGGGGAGAAAGTTTGACATGGGAGGAGATGGGAAGAAAAGACGGGACAGGGGAAGCAAGATGAGAAGGGGAAGATTCGGAGATAGGGGCGAGGGAGACCCGAGCACAGCCGGGTATCCTCCTTTAGTATATCTGTAAAAGAGAATGTCTGCTTGTTAGTCTATCTTCGGTTGGAGGCGATGGTTGTAATTAGCCTCATTCAACTTTCCATGGTGAATTGTTATTGTATGGTAATCGTCAAAGGTGGATGCATTCGACCCCTCATGCCCCTCTTTAAGTTGGATTGGCTCCTATTGCTACAAAGACCGACTCTAAGGACAATCAACCCAATATTATTAATTTCATAGTTTGCTCACAAGCAGATTTCTCGGCTGTTACTGGATGGAGGGAGGTAGGATGGGAATGACAGAGAATTAGGGAGTTGGAGTGAGGAGGAGGGGTGGGGGGGGGGAGAGAGACCCGGACATCGCTGGGTACCACATCTAGAGTTATATATGCTGTCCTCACACTGCTCTACCAAAATTTTGTTTCAGTGCTAGCCATTATTTTTGTATTAGAAATGACCTACACAAGACTTGTTTTAGGAAATACTCATTGTATATTGTTTAGATATTTGGTGAAGTATATTTGTTGTTGTTGCAGACTTTGAGACTGGCGAGGACTCGCTGGAGGCGTGGGAGCTGGAGACCCCACAGGTCATGGTGGAGGGGTCAGAGCGAGGCTGGGTCACGGCCGTCGGTGACCTCATCGCTCTCACACTCGAGGTACTCACTCACTCACTCACTCATGTTCTCTGTGATAGTTATGTGTAAACCTTAAACCATACAGACTATCTTGTTGAGAGATCAGTGTAACAAGGTGAGCAATATCCCCCCATATGTTGGTTACATACTAACATGCATCAGAGTAAACATTAGTGCAGCTCAATACCATTGTCAGGTAAGATATTTTGGGCTCTCATATCACCTGTTTGGGCGTCATGATATCTTTATATACACTAATTGATTAAAATAAAAATTATATGCCTTATCGACTTTCATGCTGGATACTATAGAACAATTAATGCTCCATTCTCTATTTTTATAAAATTTTGTGGTGTCCTTTCTTTGAAGTTAAGTAAATTAATGAAACAATTATTTTTCAAATATTTAGAACAATAATTCAATCTCCGTTTAAATATCATCTTATATAGTTCTTATAGTAGTCATTTTAAATATAATTTTCCTTCTGATTTGACATCACAAGAAATTATTACACTGTAATTTCTTGTGAAGTGAAAGAGACTTGCTGATGACACTAATAATAAAGTGTTGCATGCACTTTACATACACCGTGTTGCATGCATACAACGGTGGATGCTTGGTGCATGTGCAACGGCTTCTTAACACATTATAACCCAGAATATTTCCATAATTCCTTGAAGAATTTGGGGAGCCTGATCCGGATGCCGTACGGGTGTGGGGAGCAGAACATGATCAACTTCGTGCCCAACATCTTCATCATGCAGTACCTGAAGGCCTCCAACCAGACCACCCCGGAGACCACCAGGAGGCTCCTCACCTACATGAAGACCGGTAACCTCATTATTATCTCTATCTATGTAAGGACAGTTAGCCAATATTTCTGGCTATGGTCGGTCTGAGGTCTGACAACGTGGGTGATGACTGGTCAGTACCTGCTGTCCCTGAAGCTAAGTAATGTTGTTGTTGTTTTAGATTCAGCTACTCGGAACAAAAGTTCCAAGCAGCACGGACTATGGTGAGCCCATATTAGTCATCAAAACTACGGCCCACAATGGTTCCTGGACGTGCCCATGTTTATAACCTGAGTTAATGCTAAACGCGTTAGTTTACTGTGAACAAGTGTGGGCCGGAGTTTACATGTGCTTCAGAACAACTCTGGCTGCCTCGTCAGCAAACTCTAACAATGTGGTATACGTCTCTTATTGATATCGTCGTCAGGCAGAGAGCCCGTACTTGGGTTTATTCCAGGTCCCCCGTAGTCAACTATAGCTAACCCTGGTGGCTCTACTACACTTTAGAAACTCTCGAGTACCTATTTACTGCTAGGTGAGTACCTACTTACTGCTAGGTGAGTATCTATTTACTGCTAGGTGAGTATCTATTTACTGCTAGGTGAGTACCTAATTACTGCTAGATGAGTATCTATTTACCCTAGGTGAGTACCTATTTACTGCTAGGTGAGTACCTAATTACTGCTAGGTGAGTATCTATTTACTGCTAGGTGACTATCTATTTAATGCTAGGTGAGTGGATTTAGGTGGATTTACACCTATTTACTGCTAGGTAAACATCGTGCGCAGGGAAAAAATGTCCAACCGTTTCTGTCCGACCTAGAGAATAAATCCCGAGGTTATTAACCAAATACGTAGACCACTGTGCTAACAATAAGCATTTGAAACTACACGAACCAAACTAAGGAAGGGAATTATCAGGAGACAGCGCCAAGTCATCACGACTATATAGCACTTGGAAGGGGTCAGGATAAGGATTTGGAATGGGACAAGGGAAAGGAATGGTGCCCAACCAATTGGACAGTTGGGGATTGAACGCCGACCTGCATGAAGCGAGAACGTCACTCTACCGTCCAGCCCAAGTGGTTGGGTACCAAACTAAAGAGGTATATGCTAATTATCACAATGATTATAATTGATAAAATACCTTTAAAACGCCGAAATTTGTACTCTACTGTCGATGGCATCCAGAGTGTGGAACACCGCGGGGACCAGATGCCGGGTTACCACTTGATTGGTATCTGGCTGGCTCACCGTTACAGCTGGCTCATTGTTACAGCTGGCTCAGTTAGAGCTGGCTCAACGTTACAGTTGGCTCACCGTTGCAGTTGGCTCAGTTACAGCTGGCTCACCGTTGCAGCTAGCACAAAGGTACAGCTTGCTCACCGTTACAGCTGGTAGGCAGTGGCAGCTGTAACGGTGGCAGCTGGCTCATCGTTACTGGAAATTATAATAGAGTGTGGAAGTAGGCTACAAGGCAGAAACAGCTTTAGAAGAGAAATTTCAAGATTTACATATCGTAAAAAATATGGTGAAGTCCAAGCTCTTATAATGGTAGATTTTAATCACTACTCATTGGATTTTGGGTAAATCCAAAATCACTAGCCGAAGAGGAACAATTTCTTGGCCTGGTACAAGACTCATATTTTTTATTCAGCACGTGGTAGAGCCCACACGAGGCAGCAACACTCTGGACCTTGTGCTAACACCAGAGGAGGTCGTGGTCGATCAAACTCAGCAAGAGGAGAAGCTCGCCCCGTAATATTCTAAGATAGAACACAATTATAGAAACCCATATAAAGGTCTGGAACGATGAGGTTCTAGACTGCTTTCGAGGAGTTCCTGTATGATGCAGTTCCTGTATCACAGAATGATACAGAAACTGCAAAATATCTCTTGGTAGTCAGAGACGTGGAAGCTTCGTGGGGAAATTTAAAAAATTTAACACTGAGCTTGGATCTGAGTGAGTACCAAGAAGGAAAAGTAAAAGGAGGAGGAGGTGGATGACGGGTTGTCACCAGTGCTATAACAGCAAGGCAAAACCTCTGAAAGAATTAAGAGTCCACCAGGAGGCACACGGGTTCACACATATAGAAGGTCATTTATTTCTCTGCTCAGGGCACAAGAACAGGTAAAAGGAACTATGAAAGAAAACTTGCTCAAAATATAATGAAAGGTCCAAAGTATATTTATGCCCACCAGAGAAGTAGAATAAAGACAAAAGACTCGATAGGACCCTTCGAAGATAAGTCCAACCAAATTTCAATTAATGATAAAAAGGCAGCCAACGTATATGAATACTTTACATCAGTGTTCACACTAGAAAGATTAGACAATTTAAAAAATAAAAACAGATGTTTTAAGCAGAGGAAGAAAATGAATTAAGCAATATTCCCATAACGTGCAAAACAATCAGGAAGACCGTCGAAATACCCGTCGAAGTCCTGGGTAAATACTGGTATGGAAACATGTTTGTTGATTTGTGTTACAAATTTCGGGATACCGTAACAGACGTGTAGATCACTTAATTGTTTCTAGTGCAGGTGAGACATGTATATGGCTATTGGCTTTCTGTTGTTTCTTTAATTTTTATAATTTTGTTATAAGAGCGTGTTGTAGCGACTAGTTAATGTATTAGTTGGCGATAATTACATTAGTGGCTGCCTGCAGGGTACCAACGGGAGCTCCTCTACCGTAGAGGTGACGGCTCCTTCAGCGCCTTCGGCAACGCTGACGACTCCGGCTCCACCTGGTTGTCGGCCTTCGTCCTCAAGTCCTTCAGCCAGGCCCAACAGTTTATTGTGGTGAGTGGACCTCCTCTTGCTGTGTTTTACATTATTCTACACTCAAGCATTCATTCTAAGCCAATTGTTTCACGCCAAGCTAACTTGAACTTCCTAGTGTAAATGGCGGTCAACAGACGGAGCCCAACAGACGGAGCCCAACAGTTTATTGTGGTGAGTGGACCTCCTCTTGCTGTGTTTTACATTACTCTACACTCAAGCATTCATTCTAAGCCAATTGTTTCACGCCAAGCTAACTTGAACTTCCTAGTGTAAATGGCGGTCAACAGTCGGAGCCCAGCAGACGGAGCCCAACAGACGGAGCCCAACAGACGGAGCCCAACAGACGGAGCCCAACAGACAGAGCCCAACAGACGGAGCCCAACAGACGGAGCACAACAGACGGAGCCCAACAGACGGAGTCCAACAGACGGATCCCAACAGACACATCCCAACAGACGCATCCCAACAGACGGAGCCCAACAGACGGAGTCCAACAGACGCATCCCAACAGATGGAGTCCAACAGACGGATCCCAACAGACACATCCCAACAGACGCATCCCAACAGACGCATCCCAACAGACGGAGCCCAACAGACGCATCCCAACAGATGGAGTCCAACAGACGGAGTCCAACAGACGGAGCCCAACAGACGGAGCCCAACAGACGGAGTCCAACAGACAGATCCCAACAGACGGAGTCCAACAGACGGAGCCCAACAGACGGAGTCCAACAGACGGAGCCCAACAGACGGAGCCCAACAGACGGAGTCCAACAGACGGAGCCCAACAGACGGAACCCAACAGACGGAGCCCAACTGACGGAGTCCAACAGACGGAGCCCAACAGACGGAGCCAAACAGACGGATCCCAACAGACGGAGCCCCAGGAGTTTGACTGTTTTGGGTGCAGGGGTGAAGTTTTGTACGTTCGACCACTGCTTCTATAAGTACAACACAATTGTTAATATCGGATTGTATTTCCACACCCTAAGCACCCTAAAGCGATGAGACCAATTCATTACTATTGGCTGAACTATCAGTACAATAATCTAGCAATATCCTCATCACAAATGCGGCCACTGGGACAGGTAGACTGATCGTATTGCTCATGACGGCTGAGAAGGTTCTGAGGCAAGACTGATCTTTTGAAATGCTGGCAGTAGGTCACTAGAGACCTGTGTTGTTAACAATAATAAACATTTTATCTACTGAATGGATTTCCGGATTGCCAGATGTTTAGGTCGATACCCAGCCCACACACCTGATACCCAGCCCACACACCTAATACCTAGCCCACACACATCAGAAGGAAAACAACAGTGAAAGAACAGGTATTGAAACTTAGAACAGGCGAGGACAGGTATACAGAGAATGACAGAGAGGTGTGTGAGGAACTCAACAAGAGGTTCCAGGAGGTCTTCACAATAGAACAGGGTGAGGTCACTGTGCTAGGAGAAAGGGAGGTAAACCAGGCGGCCTTGGAGGAGTTCGAAATTACGAGAGAGGAGGTCAAGAGACACCTGCCGGATCTGGATGTTAGAAAGGCTGTTGGTCCAGATGGGATCTCACCATGGGTACTGAAAGAGTGTGCAGAGGCACTTTGATTGCCACTCTCCATAGTGTATAGTAAGTCACTAGAGACGGGAGACCTACCAAAAATATTGAAGACGGCGAATGTGGTCCCAATATACAAAAAGGGCGACAGACAAGAGGCACTGAACTACAGGCCAGTGTCCTTGACTTGTATACCATGCAAGGTGATGGAGAAGATCGTGACAAAAAACCTGGTAACACATCTGGAGAGAAGGGACTTCGTGACAAATCGCCAACATGGATTCAGGGAGGGTAAATCTTGCCTTACAGGCTTGATAGAATTCTACGATCAGGTGACACAGATTAAGCAAGAAAGAGAGGGCTGGGCGGACTGCATTTTCTTGGATTGTCGGAAAGCCTTTGACACAGTACCGCATAAGAGGCTGGTACATAAGCTGGAGAGACAGGCAGGTGTAGCTGGTAAGGTGCTCCAGTGGATAAGGGAGTATCTAAGCAATAGGAAGCAGAGAGTTACGGTGAGGGGTGAGACCTCCGATTGGCGTGAAGTCACCAGTGGAGTCCCACAGGGCTCTGTACTCGGTCCTATCTTGTTTCTGATATATGTAAATGATCTCCCGGAGGGTATTGATTCATTTCTCTCAATGTTTGCGGACGATGCTAAAATTATGAGAAAGATTAAAACAGAAGAGGACTGTTTGAGGCTTCAAGAAGACCTAGACAAGCTGAAGGAATGGTCGAACAAATGGTTGTTAGAGTTTAACCCAACCAAATGTAATGTAATGAAGATAGGTGTAGGGAGCAGGAGGCCAGATACAAGGTATCATCTGGGAGAGGAAATTCTTCAGGAGTCAGAGAAGGAAAAAGACTTGGGGGTTGATATCACGCCAGACCTGTCTCCTGCAGCACATATCAAGCGGATAACATCAGCGGCATATGCCAGGCTGGCCAACATACGAACGGCATTCAGAAACATGTGTAAAGAATCATTCAGAACTTTGTATACCACATATGTCAGGCCAATCCTGGAGTATGCAGCCCCAGCATGGAGTCCATATCTAGTCAAGGATAAGACTAAACTGGAAAAGGTTCAAAGGTTTGCCACCAGACTAGTACCCGAGCTGAGAGGTATGAGCTACGAGGAGAGACTACGGGAATTAAACCTCACTTCGCTGGAAGACAGAAGAGTTAGGGGGGACATGATCACCACATTCAAGATTCTGAAGGGGATTGATAGGGTAGATAAAGACAGTCTATTTAACACAAGGGGAACACGCACAAGGGGACACAGGTGGAAACTGAGTGCCCAAATGAGCCACAGAGATATTAGAAAGAACTTTTTTAGTGTCAGAGTGGTTGACAAATGGAATGCATTAGGGGGTGATGTGGTGGAGGCTGACTCCATACACAGTTTCAAGTGTAGATATGACAGAGCCCGATAGGCTCAGGAATCTGTACACCTGTTGATTGACGGTTGAGAGGCGGGACCAAAGAGCCAGAGCTCAACCCCCGCAAACACAACTAGGTGAGTACAACTAGGTGAGTACACACCTGATTCCCAGCTCACACACCTGATACCCAGCCCACACACCTGATACCCAGCCCACACACCTGATACCCAGCGCACACACCTGATACCCAGCCCACACACCTGATACCGAGTCCACAAACCTGATACCCAGCCCACACACCTGATACCCAGCCCACACACCCGATACCCAGCCCACACACCTAATACCCACCCACACACCTGATACCCAGCCCACACACCTGATACCCAGCCCACACACCTGATACCCAGCCCACACACCTGATACTCAGCCCACACACCTGATACCGAGTCCACACACCTGATACCAAGCTCACACACCTGATACCCAGCCCACACACCTGATACCCAGCCCACACACCTGATACCCAGCCCACACACCTGATACCCAGCCCACACACCTGATACCAAGCCCACACACCTGATACCCAGCCCACACACCTGATACCCAGCCCACATACCTAATACCCAGCTCACACACCTGATACCAAGCCCACACACCTGATACAAAGCCTACACACCTGATACCCAGTCCACACACCTGATACCCAGCCCACACACCTGACACCCAGCCCACAAACCTGATACTCAGCCCACACACCTGATACCCAGCCCACACACCTGATACCCAGCCCACACACCTGATACCCAGCCCACAAACCTGATACCCAGCCCACACACCTGATAACCAGCTCGCACACCTGATACCCAGCCCACACACCCGATACCCACCCCACACACCTGATTCCCAGCCCACACACCTGATACCCAGCTCGCACACCTGATACCCAGCCCACAAACCTGATACCCAGCCCACACACCTGATACCCAGCTCGCACACCTGATACCCAGCCCACAAACCTGATACCCAGCCCACACACCTGATACCCAGCCCACACACCTGATACCCAGCCCACACACTTGACACCCAGCCCACACACCTGATACCCAGCCCACACACCTGATACCCAGCCCACACCCCTGATACCCAGCCCACACCCCTGATACCCAGCCCACACACCTGACACCCAGCCCACACACCTGATACCCAGCCCACACACCTGATACCCAGCCCACACACCTGATACCCAGCCCACTCACCTGATACCCAGTCCACACCCCCTGATACCCAGCCCACACACCTGATACCCAGTCCATACCCCCTGATACCCAGCCCACACACCTGATACCCAGTCCACATCCCTGATACCCAGCCCACACACCTGATACCCAGTCCACACCCCCTGATACCCAGCCCACACACCTGACACCCAGCCCACACACCTGATACCCAGCCAACATATATAGAAATTACCCATACATCAGGGATTTTTCATTTTCAAATGTTTGGGTTTGGTATTTTTTCATGAGATGTAATTACTGAGCTGCCATGAGCTGTGGTAATACTATCAATTAAGCGCCCAAACGCTGCTAATTGTCGTTGAAGCAAATGGCAATAACTTTCTTACTCATGTTTTATTTGGTGTATACTGTATACTACCTGAATCTGATTGATGTTGGTAATTGCAGATTGACAAGAATGATTTGAACCAAACAAGCACTTGGCTTCAGTCTAATCAGAGAAAGGACGGTTGCTTCAACAACACTGGTAAAGTCTTCAGCAAGGCCATGAAAGTGAGTATTTTTCTCATGCATAACACCGATTGAAAGAGAATCATTTGGAGAAATGTGGGAATTTGAACCATCATTCTGGTGAGTCCCATACGCTCTAGAACGCTAGGTCACATCCTGCATTGTTATTTTTTTTTTTTGTAATATAACGCTATTGTAATTTCTTTGTTTATTGATTAATTGTTAAAAATATAAAAAAGGACGTTCAATATATATACACCAGTATTATGAAGGAGACTTCAACAAGTTCCATATACATATTGCTGGAATAATGTGATCTGTTGTGGCATTACTCTTTCATGCCACACATGTCACACATGTGTGATATGTCACACGTTGAAGGCTAAAGTCTCATTTATGTGGGACTTAAATGAGGAAATTAAATGGACTGGAACTTAATAAATGATACTTTAAAATAAGAATGCAAAATAGATGAACTTATAATTCCTCAGCTTATACAAAGTCCTGCCAATCCTCTTGTCTTAGGATGCTATGTGGGCTTTACTTACTAACACCAGGATAGCGATGGAAGAAACACAATGTACCTGTTGGCATTTAAAACACATCAGCATTGTAGTTTACAATGGATTAAATGATAAAACACAGTTCAGTGACTCTAAATACTGGTTCTCTTTTAGTATCAAAAGTTCTGAACACTACACAGTCTAACCTCGCTCTTAAACTGCATAGCCAATAACTGAGATCATGTCTAGTAATTATAACAACTAGTTATATGATACAAGCAAGATATTATATGCAAATATGCAAGCACTTATGATAAATTAATGATAAATGTGATAGCAATTGATAATTTATACAGATGAATTATATATATATATATATATATATATATATATATATATATATATATATATATATATATATATATATATATATATATATATATATATATATATATATATATACATATATATATATATACATATATATATATATATATATATATATATATATATATATATACATATATATATATATATATATATATATATATATATATATATATATATATATATATATATATACATACATATATATATATATATACATATATATATATATATATATATATATATATATATATATATATATATATATATATATATATATATATATATATATATGCCCAACTCTCCTAAACTATATATATATATATATATATATATATATATATATATATATATATATATATATATATATATATATATATATATATATACATATATATATATATATATATATATATATATATATACATATATATATATATATATATGCGAACAAGCCTGAATGGTCCCCAGGACTATATGCGAATGAAAACTCACACCCCAGAAGTGACTCGAACCCATACTCCCAGAAGCAACGCAACTGGTAACTACAGGGCGCCTTAATCCGCTTGACCATCACGGCCGTCAAAAGGAAGTGATAGCCGAGGCTATTTGAGCCACTTCCCCGACGGCAACTCGGATGGTAATCTTGGGCATAGCATTTCACCAAATCACCTCATTCTTTGGGGCACACGTGAGGAACACAAATGCGAACAAGCCTGAATGGTCCCCAGGACTATATGCGAATGAAAACTCACACCCCAGAAGTGACTCGAACCCATACTCCCAGAAGCAACGCAACTGGTAACTACAGGGCGCCTTAATCCGCTTGACCATCACGGCCGTCAAAAGGAAGTGATAGCCGAGGCTATTTGAGCCACTTCCCCGACGGCAACTCGGATGGTAATCTTGGGCATAGCATTTCACCAAATCACCTCATTCTTTGGGGCACACGTGAGGAACACAAATGCAAACAAGCCTGAATGGTCCCCAGGACTATATGCGAATGAAAACTCACACCCCAGAAGTGACTCGAACCCATACTCCCAGAAGCAACGCAACTGGTAACTACAGGGCGCCTTAATCCGCTTGACCATCACGGCCGTCAAAAGGAAGTGATAGCCGAGGCTATTTGAGCCACTTCCCCGACGGCAACTCGGATGGTAATCTTGGGCATAGCATTTCACCAAATCACCTCATTCTTTGGGGCACACGTGAGGAACACAAATGCGAACAAGCCTGAATGGTCCCCAGGACTATATGCGAATGAAAACTCACACCCCAGAAGTGACTCGAACCCATACTCCCAGAAGCAACGCAACTGGTAACTACAGGGCGCCTTAATCCGCTTGACCATCACGGCCGTCAAAAGGAAGTGATAGCCGAGGCTATTTGAGCCACTTCCCCGACGGCAACTCGGATGGTAATCTTGGGCATAGCATTTCACCAAATCACCTCATTCTTTGGGGCACACGTGAGGAACACAAATGCGAACAAGCCTGAATGGTCCCCAGGACTATATGCGAATGAAAACTCACACCCCAGAAGTGACTCGAACCCATACTCCCAGAAGCAACGCAACTGGTAACTACAGGGCGCCTTAATCCGCTTGACCATCACGGCCGTCAAAAGGAAGTGATAGCCGAGGCTATTTTTGTTATTTTGCTAATAACAAAAACAGGAACCTCTTTAAGCACCAACGTATATACCAAGCCCACCAACATAGGATTATGCCTGAACGGTAGAAGTGAGTGCCCCCAAAGATACAAAGCCAGTGTTCTCAATGCTTATATTCGTCGAGCGCTTACCCACTGCTCTGAATGGAGCAACGTGAGTAGAGAGTTTGAAAGAGTAACTCAGGTATTGGTGAACAACGGATATAGCAACGCGGAAATAAACGCTGCTATAAGAAGACACTTGGACCGTTGGTATAATTCAGAACCTAGAACAGAAACCACAACACCCCCAATAAAATTATATTACAAATCAACCATGCACAGTGAACATATAAAAGAGGAAAGAATAATGAAAAGAAATAATCCGTAAAGGAGTAAAAAGCACTACTCCTAACCAAAACATAAACCTGATAATATTCTACAAAACCAAGAAGACTTCCGAACTCCTTATCAAAAACAGCCCGAAGCCGACGGAGAACCCTCTACAGCAGTCAAGCGTTGTATACATGTACACTTGCCCCCACGAAGGATGTAACCTTCAATGTAAGTACATTGGTATGACGTCGACCAAGCTGACGAGGCGTTTGACATGCCATCTTCAATCTGGTGCCCCTAGGAATCACATGAGACAAGCCCATGACATTACTCTAACAAGAGAAATGTTGAACAAGAATACTTGCATAATAGACAAAACCCAAGATTCAAGAAGATTACAAATTCTTGAGGCAATTCACATAAGAATAGAGCGACCTACCATGAACACCCAAATCACGGAACTATTTACTCTACCCACCATGAGAGTAAGGACAAGACAAGAACATATCGATGCCAACACAGAAGACAATGTCCAACATAACAGGCCAATTACACTGGATTAATCTTTGTGTTTAGATAGGAGATGCCTCGTATGGGCCAATAAGCCTTCTGCAGCCCCTATGTTTATCCCTTATGTATCCCCCCATGTTTTCACCTTCATTGTATTATCACCTGACCTAATGCGGGTATAAAATCAACTAGTATTGTAAGATCTGTTCACTTGAGAATGAACCATGGAGGTTCGAAACGTCGTGCAAATTATACAAATAAGTGTAATACACTATAGTAAATCACTTCTTTTTTTCACCTTAAAAGTACGAAAATGAGTTTTGGAGAACTCCTATTTCAATTAAGCCCTGATGCTAAGAAAATAGTTAGAGGGATAGAAGCCCTAAACCAGAAAATAATAAATACAGAATATGCGGTCATATTCAATGAAACATGTTTGAAAGAAAACCTGCTGCCAGTATACACCAATATATATATATATATATATATATATATATATATATATATATATATATATATATATATATATATATATATATATATATATATATATATATATATATATATATATATATATATATTAGTATATTTTGGTAGCAGTCTTTCCTGTAGACATATATTATTAAATATGACCGAAAAAGTAAGATTAATAATTCTAACACGAATTTTCTCAATTTTTCGTACATTTCTTTTCACTGTTGGAGGTAATTCAAAAATCAATTCTCCAAAATTCTTTTTTATTTCTAGTCTGACGCGACACGAGCGCGTTTCGTAAAACTTATTACGTTTTCAAAGACTTTAGTTTACAAGTACACAACTAAATAGAACTTACACATCTCGGTTTTGTTTATATCTACTTTTGAGTGAGGTGGATGGGGTGAGGTGGCATTAATAGGGTATTAATTTCATCAACACAAGACAGAACAAGAGGTGGCATTAATAGGGTATTAATTTCATCAACACAAGACAGAACACGAAACAATGGGTATTGAAATGGAAGTGATTGTAGAAAGCCTATTGGTCCATATTTCTTGATGCTTCTAAATTGGAGCAGGTTTATATTCCCCACCTGGATATGCGTATGGAAATGTCAAGACACACAAGCCTGGAAACCCACTTCGGCCAATCATTAGCCAGATACCCACACCCATGTACAGACTGGCGAAGCGACTCAACGGCCTGCTGACTCCTTATGTTCCTTGCGCCTTCAGCCTGAAGTCTCCAAAGGAATTTGTTGACTTACTGCGGGGCACACGGGCCACAGGGATAAGAGCCTCGTTGGATGTAGAATCGCTGTTTACCAACGTACCTGTGGACGAGACAATCGGGATGATAGCCGACAGAGTGTATCGTGATCCAGCCTGTACTCCTCTTGACATACTCGAAAATATTCTAAGGAAACTACTCCAAGCTTGTACTAAAGAGACACCCTTCTTGAGCCCAGATGGGCACATGTATAAGCAAGTAGATGGGGTCGCCATGGGTTCTCCCCTAGGTGTCCTGTTTGCAAACTTTTACATGGGTACCATCGAGCAAAAAGTCTTAGTCGACATGAACTTGAAACTGGCCATATACTGCAGGTATGTTGACGACATTTTTACACAGGTACCTGATGTCAGACATCTGCAGGAGCTGAAGGAGGCATTTGAGCAGAGTTCCGTGCTGCATTTCACTTACGAGATGGAAAAGGATGGGAAGCTGCCCTTTCTAGATGTAACAGTCATGGAAAAGAGCGGAGGTTTCCACACTGCAGTCTACACTAAGGAAACGAACATAGGAATGTGCCTAAATGCCAACAGCGACTGCCCAGACAGGTACAAGAGGAGCGTTGTTAACACATATGTCGACCGTGCTCTAAGCCACAGCTCAGAATGGAAGCAAGTTGACGAAGAACTCTGTAGGGTAAGGCAGGTCCTAGTCAACAACGGCTTCTCCAATGGTTTCAACGAAGACATCATAAGAAGGAAAGTGAAACGCCATGCAACCTCTGAAGAGACAACTAACATAACACCTATACCCCCTATTAGACTATTTTACAGGAACTTCTTTTCCACAGCTCATAAAACAAAGGAAAGGGTCCTGAAAGATATTGTTAATAGAAACGTTATCCCTACAGACAAAAATCAGAGGATACAACTGACGATTTACTATAAAACCAGAAAAACGGCCAGCCTACTCATGAGAAACTCTCCAGACACAAAGCAGAACGCTTTAAAAGAGACCAACGTCGTCTATGCCTTCAAATGCCCACTTGGGGACTGTAAGCTCCAAAAAACCCAGTATATAGGCAAGACAACAACATCTCTTTCTAGGCGTTTAACGATGCATAAACAACAGGGCTCCATTAAGGAACATATAATCTCTTCCCACAACCAAACCATCGCCAGAGAAATCCTAGTAAACAACACAGAAATCATCGATAGATACAGCGATAGCAGGCGGCTTGACGTTTGCGAGGCACTACACATTAAGAAGTCAACACCAGCAATCAACAGCCAATTAATGCACAACTATATTCTACCCACCTCAAGACTCTGCTCCAATATAGAAGCATCAAGAAATATGGACCAATAGGCTTTCTACAATCACTTCCATTTCAATACCCATTGTTTCGTGTTCTGTCTTGTGTTGATGAAATTAATACCCTATTAATGCCACCTCTTGTTCTGTCTTGTGTTGATGAAATTAAAACCCTATTAATGCCACCTCACCCCATCCACCTCACTCAAATGTAGATATAAACAAAACCGAGATGTGTAAGTTCTATTCAGTTGTGTACTTGTAAACTAAAGTCTTTGAAAATGTAATAAGTTTTACGAAACGCGCTCGTGTCGCGTCAGACACCATCATAGAAACATCATAGAAACAAAGTAGAATTCTACTTTGCTCTGATGAAGGTGAATTAGCCGAAAACGCGTTAAGCATTTTCTATTTTTCATATGTGGTTATTCTGCATACTTTGATCAGTGTTTTTGTGATCATTGTTGCATATATATATATATATATATATATATATATATATATATATATATATATATATATATATATATATATATATATATATATATATATATGTATATATATATATATATATATATATATATATATATATATATATATATATATACAGATATTTGTACATATATTCAGAACAAATTGTAAAGATTAAGATAGATGCTCACTTGATTGCTTAATTTTTCCCCTCTACATAACGATTAACAATTTATATGGACATATTAAGGTCATAAGAGCATGCAATTGACCAATTTACATTCTACAAACACTTAATAACTGATGTTTGTAACTAATAATTATCCAGTTATTAACTATAATTACTTTTATAATAATAACTGTAATAACTAGTAATAACTAGTAAATAACTAGTTATAACTAATAATAACTAGTTAATACTAATAACTAGTTATAACTAATAATAACTAGTTAATACTAATAACTAGTTAAGACAAATAACTAGTAATAACTATAATAACTAATAAATATCCAAATTGAGAACTGATGCCCAACTGACCAGTTGCCAGATTATCTCTCTCCTGATGAGATTAGCCACAGTATTTTAATGATATAACCGCATTGCTGCAGTGAATAGATACACGCTGAAGAGTTTTTATGAGGATTAAGCTATCCGTGGTAGTGGTGAGCGGTCAACAGTCAACACATGCTGGGGGTACCGCTCTCTACACTCGTATTTAGATACATGTATCAGTAATTTGTTCTGATTTATAGTTCACCACCTCCCTGAGTGTCTTAGGGAGCTATTCTGGTGATTATTATATTGTTTGTGCGGGGTTAGTCTTATTATAAAAGTCTCAAGCATCGTCACGTGTTCACTCTGTATGTAAACAATGGGTTCTGGGCCTCAAGGCGCTCGTGGACACTTGCTCTCGGAGGTAGCTCCTCCCTCTCTCAAGTGATAGAGGCCAACATTGAATATGGATTAATAATTGTTAATGTCTAGACAGATTATTGAGAGCAATCGGGATTGAAAGATGAATATGTATTGGATCTAATGATTATAGATAGTACTAGTAGTACAGATTGATTCTTTATTTAGAACTTGAAAATACATCACCGGAAGTCCAAAACATGTTGCAATGGTATTTCAATTAAGACAGCTTTTTATTGAACTTTATAGATCCTTGAAGATACAGGAGCAAAGTCACGTAGGCATACATAGGCCTAATGCTGGACGTTACCGTTGTGGTATTGTCGTGTAGGATCTAATAGATGATTTTGATATAATTCTGATGTAGGATTCAGATGTATGATATAGAAATAATTATTCTGATGTACTTCATTTCTATGATTATAATAACGATGTAGTTGGCGGAAATTTTCCACACACTGAATGTTTACATACACAATAATCATTTGAAGCACCTTTTTTCCGATCACATGTCTCTCAGCAAATCTCTCCAGAGATTTTTCCCTCTGGTTTGACGTTCTGGACTCTTCATGCGTGGAGTTTCTTACTCTGATCTTTCGCCATCTGTATGGCGAGCTATAAATAAGCTTAAGAATCATAACTGCCTCATTTGTCGCAGGGGCAGTATAAGGTTTCACTCATTTGTATCACTTTATGGTTTGTCTTCAGTTGTGGTGGTCCTCTCTCTTTTAATCTTAGTTGTTTGTTGGTCAACATCATGTGCTGAATTCTGTCGCCTCTTTGTAATTCGGTCTAGGAGGAGCTACTTTTGCTGTCCTTCGGTGTCTATACTATCTTGACATCATTTTCCAAATTGTCTCTGGCAATTGTTCACCTTTGGCCTGCTCATTTTACTCCTTGACCATCTTGGTCTCTGGATCAGGGTTTTTTCGTCTCCTCTGTTCTCGGTTGTCCCTTTGGTCTATGACTTCTCCTTGGAGGTCTTTGTTTTTGTTGGGCATTGCTTCCAGTTGTGGTGTTGAGAAGCTTCTCGCTCTCCTCTGGAAGTGTGCGTTTTGTTCTTTCGTCCATGGCGTATTTTTTCCTCTTTTTTTTTTTTTTTTTTTTTTTGTCAGATTGAGACGGTTGGCGTTCAGATGGGTCCTTTGGGTATTGGTCTTTGATTTGTTTGGCAGGGAGTGCATCCTTTGTTGTCTGATTGCAGCACTTCACGGTTTTGTATTTAGAAAGCCGCAGTGTGTCTTTGGGCACGTGTTATTTGGGACCTTGCGGCTTTGCTGACAGAATTTTCTTATTTTTCGTGGGCTTCGTTTTTTAAGGGCTCTTTGGATATACCACGAATCATTTCATTACTTGGTTTTCTTGGTCCCTTTGAGCTTGTGTGGACCTTGGAAGGAGTTTCCCTCATATATGTCAAAGATCTACCCACCAAAGGTGGGCTGATCTTTGCTCTCTTCCCTGGTAAGTCCCATTTTTATCTTTTCAGAGGTGAGCTACAGGGAGCCACAGTTCAGCCCCCCTCCTAGATAAACTACATTGTATAAAATGAAACCCCTCCTTCTGAGGGTCATTAGTGGGCCCCATTATTTTTTTTTAATTTTTAAAAATAAAACAAATACCAAAACACACAAAACACAAAAGAAATCCGGTACATATATAAAATAACAATGAAGAACAGTAAACAGGGACAGTAACAGGAACAGTAAAGAGCATCAGGAACAGTTAAAAACAAAAAAAACATACACAAGCGACACATAAAAAATATAACACAATACAGGGCAAAACCCCGATATCCCGACACGGGCATCATAAAAAACAAGTCTAAACAGAACACAGATACGTAGTAACATATAACAGAACACAGAAAAATACATAAAATAAAGAACATAAATAACATAAAACACACTCTCAACCGAATACAGAAAACAGACACATAACAGACGTGGATAAATGACCACGCACACAACGCCAACCACACCACGCACACACATTAACAAAGGAGCACAGGACAAACACACAAGACACAAAAATATATACATAGAGACAAAAGCACAGAAAAACCTGAACACGCACACGAAACACCCATGCAAACAACAAGAAAAATACACACACAACCACCCACACCACAACTGCACACCACACAGCAACAAAACACTCAAATACAAAGAGCATAGGCCAAGGCGGACGAGGACCAAAAAAAAAACTGAAAAACTAAAAAACAGAAAAACTCAGGTCCACGCAGAAGTCGAAAACAGCCCCCAAACCCACACTCCCCATGCACACCGACACACTCGGTGACCGGAGGCACGAAAACACACCACACGCGTACAGGAGCAGCACAACCACAAGGAAGACACACACAACCACATGCAACCCCCGCCAAGGAGGCCCAAAGGGACGGGGAAGGGAACACACAGCTAAAGCAACCCCCTGAAACCTCCTCAACCCCCCAAACCCATAACAACGCCCCAACCGAAGCACTCAAAAGGAACCCACTAACATAGGCATACGTAAACCACTGACCAAACTCTGCAGGAAAAGCGCGTTGCAACCACCACCAGGTAAACCACATGCACCCTCACACAAAAATAAAATGCGAGTGACCCCATAACCCTCCCGCCTCCCAAACCACACACAAAACACATAATCCACAACCAAAACACAACGTTTTGCACACCCTCTGCAAACAACCCAGAAAATGCAAGAACAAAAACTGCAAAACACCACTCCGACACTCCGGTCCAGAAAACACCTCCAGGACATCCTGATACCAGGCAACCAACCCCCTGCAACTGGTCACAAAAATAAAAGACATGCACCTGCGATTCACTAAAGCCACAGTGCACACACGCCGCAGAATCACGCAAGCCAAGCAAACAAAACCGCTCATTTGTCACCAGCGACAATTGCAGAAACTGCAACATTAACTCCCGCTGCTGAGGCGCCAAGACCCTCCCCCTCAAACACGACCAGATGCCACCCCAATCCAACACGGTAACAAGTCCTCCGAGGCAACAACACCCTATATATAGCCTTACACGAAAAGGAAAACAAAAAAAGGATGACGGCAGAGCGCCCAAAGAACCTCCACGACCCAAGAATAAACAGGGGGGTAAACAAAGCTACCTCCCAACTAACCTTCAAATTAACCAAGCAAAGCAACTGAACCGAATTGAGCAGAAAAAAAACAGCGCATTAAACCCCCCCCCCCCTCCCGCCCAGAACCAGCCCCTGACACAGCGAGACCCAGAAGAGGGCCCTGGCCTTAGTAAAGACGTCGGGAATACCAACACCTCCCTCCCTCACCCCTAACACCAGCGTCGAATGACATACCGGCTTATAATGACCACACCACACATACCTGTACACCAGGCTCTCCAGATCCAAGGCCTTCCGGCGATCCAAAGGAAAGCACCGAGCCATCAACCACACTCGCAACAGAACCTTACACGCAACAACCAACGCCCGCTGGTAGATCGTCAACTGACGACACGACAATAACCTAACCGCAACCCCAACTGAATGAGAGACAGCTATTAAATTCTACTCCAAGGAACAGTCATAAGAGGCAAACCAGGTAACCCCAAAAACCCGAAGCGACGAGACCACCGGAAACCCCGACCCTCCTTACACCAGGCAGGAGGCCCACTCACCGATACCCATCAAACCCAACTTTGCAGGATATGCCCCCGTGGCAGACTCAAACTGCACGAGAACGTCCTGAACAGCACCAACCGAACCCAATGTAGCCAAAACCAAACGGTATCGTCAGCATACCCGCAAATAGGCTGCCGAAGACGGAAGGCAATAGAGGAGGCACAATCAAGGAACAAGCCTTGACCGCCCGAAAAAGACGTTCCTGAAACATCACATACAAGAGCATAGACATGGGGCACCCCTGATGCACAGAACGGCAAATCGAAAAAAGGAACTAAAAAACCCATTCACACAAATGCGACTGTGACACCTGGCATACAACATGCGCACCCAATCCACATACATCGACGGAAACCAAACCGCTCCATCGCACGGAACTCAAACGTCAACGACACCCGATTGAAGGCCTTCGACCAGTCCAAGCTGATCATCGCCGCTGAAAAGCGATTCTCGGACGCGTACAGAAGTACGTCACGAATCAAAGAATTGCAATTCACAAGGGCACGACCAGTAACACCACAAAACTGCTCTACAGAGACCACCGATGCCTGACAACGCCACAGCGACAAGCTAAAACCTTAGACAAAATCTTATAATCAACATTGAAGAGCGTAATAGGCCTCCAATTAAAAAAAAAACTACAAATCGCTCGGCTTCGGGAGCAGCCGCCCGTCCCCATCACAATAGGAGTCAGGCAGGGCACGCACCTGCAGACAAGCCTGCACCACCTCCAAAAGGACCTCCCCCAACACATCCCAAAAGGTAATATAGAACTCAACGGGAAGGCCATCCACACCGGGCACCTTTCCCATACGAAACGACCGGACCACATCCAGGAGTTCCCTCAACGAAACATCCCTCACCAAGCGGGCACACTCCGCCTCTGACAAACCAGGGTACACCCATCCAAAAAAAAATCTGCGAGCACACCATCCCCTTGCACCGCCCCATAGAGAGCCTTCAATTACCGCCGCATGTAAAGCAGAACCCCCTCCATGCAAGAAAAAACAGAACCATCAGGCTGGCGAAGGCCCGTAAGAAGAACAGAATCCCTCGCAGCCTTCTCCCACCCTAAAAGAAAGGGGGAAGAGCCTCTCCCCATCCACACGCTCAGCCACACGAGCACACACCCGAACTCCTTCAGCCAACTCTGTATGCAACCTACAAATACGCTCCTTACACTAAAAAATCTCCCCAAAGCAGTAAACCCCAGCATTCAACTGCACATACACACTAGACAGTCGAGCCTGAAGCAACCCGCAGCAGGCCAAACCTCCTGGCTGCCTCCTGCTTAGCGACAAAAAACCTCCAACACTTCACCTTACACCACTTCCACCAAACGAAGAGAGAAGAGAAGGCAGCCCTCCAGGCAAGGATCCCAACCAACCAGACAAAAAACTGGGCACATATACGCGGACAACGTAACAACCGGCAATTAAGTTTCTACCAACCCAGACCTGTATCCAGACACCAACCCGGACCACCACCAAACAATGATCAGACAAAGCCACCGGTACCGTGCGAAGGTCCAACACAGAACACTTCCCACGAGAAACATAGAACCTATCTATCCTAGAACATGCCCGACATGCAGCGAAGGTATTCTCCAGTGGGCTGCCACACAAAACGGCAGTATCCTGAAAACCGCATGAACGCAAAATCTCACACAAAGCGGCCGAAACATTCTGCGGGTGGGCACTAGAAATATTCCGCACACTCGTGACGCAATTAAAATCCCCATGAAAGATCAAATCCCTCGTATCATGCCAGAGGAAGGGCGGTAGCCCCTCCCGAAAAAATAGTTCCTGGTCCCAACGATGTGCCACCCCTGTACACCGTCAAGAACAGAATTCCAACCCCCCAAAACTCTGCCCACACAAATAAGACCCACCCATCTTCATCCATTTCCGTGTGAGGCACGGAAATAGAAGCCCTCCATGAAAATAACATGAGCGTCCCCCCAAAGGACGTTCTCGGCAGGATCAACACAATATGAAAATCAGCACACAACCCTGGCAGAACAGACACATCCCGAGCATTGTGCTCCTGGATCAGCGCCACATCCACACGCTGCTCCCAAAGCACATCCACAAGGCCCAACTGGATCGCAAGCACATTCAGACCACGTACATTCAAAGACGCGCAAACAAAAGCAAGTGCAATTGAAACCCATCAAGGACCCCCTAACCCCACAGGCCCACCAGGGGTAACACCGGCACTCACTGCAGAGGCAGGGTCTGCAAAGCGAGGGCCAATGCCTGCAGCTCCATGGAGGAGGAACCCACAGAAACTCCGGGCCTCGGACCTTCAGGAAGCGAACGGTGCCGGTATCACCCAGTAAAGCCTGCCGAGACCCTGCCGCCACTGTCCTGGTACCACTCAAGCCCACCATCATCAAGGAAAGTGCGCCACCATCAGGCACCACATCACCTCCGGAATCCTCAGCAGATGCAGGAGAATTAGGAGGAAGGGAGGGGGCACCATCCGAGGCCAAGCCTTTGCGAAGCCTCAACCTGCTTGCCAGGGGGCTCCCTACTGCGCGAGCCCCCCGCCCCCACCCCTGAAGTGCACTTCTGGTGAGGGGCAGGGGAGCACACTGCCCCCTCACGGAACACACTGCCAAGAGGGGCAAAAGGTGGCCGTGCAACACAGGCATCAGGAACGCCGCCACCATCGAGGATAACCACCGGGGAGACGACGACACCCGTATCCGCAGGAAGCACACCCCCTGTTACGAACCCGGATCCAACGTCCGAGCCTGGAGCAGTGACAACCACGCCATCTGTGGGTCAGCTCCCGAAACCCCCGCCAAACGGACGACGACACCTGGTGAGGACAGCGTGTACTGGCCTCGAGGACCAGTTTCCAGTCTGGTTCAGCGCTCAACACCGCCGCTCCTGACCTCTGGTGAGGTGGTGCTCCGACGACAGCGCCATCTATGGACTGGATACGTCAGGTGTTAGTATCTGAGCCTATGAGTGTGATGTATTAGTGTCCCAGTTATTGATGACGTGTCTGCTTACAGAGCCGACCTGGGACCACTGTGTTGAAGGTGAAGTCAGTCTACCCGAGGCAGCCAGTCTCCATACAGTGAAGTTTGCTGCAGCTGTTGTGACGTCGTCCCCCCGGAAGAACACTGTGGTGTGTTAAGCCTGCCAGTGGAGTGGCAGTGAAAGGATTTACCCGGGACCGACGGTTGGAGACGATAATCCACTGGGGTATTGAGGACAGGAGGGTGATTGGTGATATCACACGAGACTCCTGTCTAGGGCGTACCTCTTATATCGTTCGTGGAGTGGCCGTACCAGCCTTGGTGGCTCAGTACCTGCCAGCAGACCTGCTGGACGTGTGGTTGACGGCCTCCACGACGGTGCCCCCAGTGGACATGTGTTGTGGCTGACCTGTGGCCAGGGTAGGCTCGGTATTCTCAGAAGACACGTCTTGAGGCCACGAAGAAAGCACCGCGGACTCAGCACCTAGCTTCTTGATCAAGAGTCTTCAGCAGAAGACTAGTTTGTGCATGATCCCCTTTGTAAAGTGTTAATACCCCTCCCCCTTGTGTACTCTTTTATTCTATATATTTAAACTGTGATGGTGAACATTATATTATATTAAGTTCTTAACTTTCTTTCCCTACTCCCTTTTAAGTTACTTGCGTCACGGATGTCATCCCTTGATAGCCACTACTGGCTTGGGAACGGATACATATATCTTCCTCTAACAACATCAGAGTGAGAACCCCGTTGCGTCCCGAGAGGGCCGTAACACCCCCTCAATGGGAAGCACCGGCATCACACCCACACCACCACGGAAGAACCAGGAACCTGATGCTCCTCCGCCTACACCGGAAGCTGAAGACGCGAAGCAGGGGCAGCCATGTCCTCCACCGAAGCCAGCACAGGAGACACCCCAGGCACAGATGGAATTGCAGGCACATCTGCCGCAGGTACACGACCAGGCAAGCCCCCAGGATGAGGACCCTCCGGGGAGGCCGTCCACACACCTAGGGGGTTATGAGGGAAATCCTCCACCCGAAAAACAGAAGCGGCCTCCATGCGAGGAACATCACACCAGGCCGCATTGTGGCCTTTCTCCCCAGACTGGAAGCAAGTGAGGGCCTGACCATGATAAAAAACATGGAGATAAACACCACAACATAAAAGCTTGGAAGGGATGGACCCCGTGAGACGCATCTGCAGCATACGAGTACCCAGATGGAGACCCTGCAGCTGCCGTAGCACCATACCAGACCTCGCAAACACCGAGCCAAGCTCCGCTTCTTGAAAAGTCACATGCATCCCGTGCACACTCACAAAGGTCAGGGGGCCCACAGATAAGAGACGGCTACTGATAGAGCTGTACCAGGGAGGGGAACCGTTCGCTCATTCCAACGCTCCACAAACTGCACACAGCCAACAAACGTGGTTATGTCACCGCCGGTAACGTGGCAAACGTCACCACCACACGTGTGGGGGAAAACTTCTCAAGGCCGAGGAGATTCGGAATCTTCAAGTCAAATGCATCCAAAAGTGCAACCGCCACATGTTTCCAATTCACCGTAGCAGAAAAATCCAATTGGACAGTATTTACATGGCAGATGCGGCCACTACCAGCCGCCGCCATTTTGCTAACCGGTGGCCGGGCAGCAGGCGCTCCACACTAACGGGCAGCCACCACTAAGCAGCGACAAACAGCTACAGGCAGCCAGAGTTCGACATCCACACCCTCTGGCGACAGAGGGTGAATCTCCCCATTTGTTGGTTGGTTTTTTACTGACTTAGGACAGGAATGATGATAGGGGAAAGCCAGTAGTTTCCGTGGTGCTGCCACCTGGTGATGAGTAGCTGTTACTAGGGGATGTAAGACCAAACTACTGGACGGATTGTTTGTCGAATAGTTTGCTGCATTGTTTGTTTGCCTTCTTTCAACTTTGCATTTGTCTGTTTTGCTTCATTTCCTTTATTGGGGTTTAATTCTTTGGAGAAAGTGATCGTGAATCCCCTGCACGTCTGCGATGGTTCAAGATTTTGGCCTTTGGTTTCCAGTACACTTTTGAGGGCTTATAAGGGCTGATGTAACTGGAATGTGTGGAACTCTCAGTTCTGGTAGCTACTGCATGTCCCTGAGACCCTTTTCCCCAGAAAGAGGCATTCCATTATTTCAGTGCAAGTTTTCAGAACTTTCAAATGTAAGTAAATAGCGGTTATAATTTTCCTAAGTCATTCACAATTTAAAAAATATATGCTATAGAAGTGTTAGATATTAACCCTTAAATGGCGCATGGCTGTTGACATTTGACACCCACAGGCGCATACAAAAAAAAATATATTTTTTCTTCCTAACCTGTTAATTTGTATTCACTGATCATGGGAAAAATAATAAAAAAATCGTAAGTGGCATATATTGCCCGCTATAGGACAGGGAAGTCTGGCAAAAAACAGGCGCTGACCCAGCGTGAGTCCCAGGCGGTCTGTTGCTCACCAGCTGTCAGGCCTGAGTTGCCACAGAGAGATAATTACCTAATTATTTCAATGTCTCTGATTGATTTTTCATAGTTTTTTTGCTGTAATATTATTCAATAGTGTGTATTGTGATATATTTATATAATAAAATGAGTGAATCATCGCTGTACTCAAAAATATGGTGTACATATTGTTGATTCAATTATGTTCATCAAACATAATACTTTGTCGGTTATTACACTATATGTACAGGTTATATATAAGTATCTGCATGTTTTGTTTACTATAACGAACCACTAAGTTGCTATTATGAGTCAAAAATTAACGAGGAGTGACCGCCACACACCAGCCAGCCACTCACTCCCTCCCTCAACACCTCACTTGCCCACATTCTCCTCCCACCATACTGTTTTTGCTTTTATTCACTATATACAAACGTTATATATAAGTATCTACATTCGTGTTCACCATAACGAACCACTAAGTATATATGCTGAGTGGCAGTGGCAGCCCGCCACTGGCTGCCACTCCCTCCCTCCCTCACCTCACCTGACTAGCCACCATTCTCCTCCCACCATACTGTTTTTGCTTTTATATACAGACGTTATATATAAGTATTTACATGTTTTGTTCACCATAACTGTATATCTAAGCTTGTATGGTGAGTAAAGGCACAAAGACATAGCTACTCACACAGTCAGCTGGTGGCTGCCGCCCTCAAGGCCAGGCTCACTAATATTTCTCCTCCAACATTACTGTTTGTGGTGTTATTATGCTATATACACACATTATGTATAAGTATCTACCTGTTTTATTCATCATACTTGTACAAGTAAACTGGTATGGTGCCCAAAGACCATCGTGGTCACCAGTAAACAACATGATAAGTCGTGCAGACGACGCCACCGCACTCACCAAAATGGCGGCACCCAACCTACTCCTCTCGCTATTTATACCCTCTATACACACGTTATATATAAGTATCTACATTTGTGTTCACCATAGCGAACCACTAAGCTGGTATGGTGAGTGCAGTCAATAAAAGGTGACCAAACACAGTCAGAAGACAGCGCCACTACCCTCCCTCCCACTGCATTACTCCTCCCTCCTTGGAGCACAATGCTAAATATCACCACAATCCTGCTATTATCAGAACCCTGGTCAGTTTTATCACAGTCAGGGGTTTTCTGTAATAATATCACTACATAATAGCATGAACAAGTATATTATGGTATTTTTAGGCGATGTTGTGGTCACAAGCTGAACAGCAGTGCTGTGAGCTCATGCTGCATGCGTCAGGCTTGGTAGCTTGCTCAATACTAAGGCCCCTAACACCCGGGAATTTGGCCCACGATTTTAAAAAAAAAATGGCGTCTATTTACAAGAGCCCTGATGAAGGTGTGGTGAACCCCCGTGTATCCGCGGGCCGTTTAAATCTGGCATAGTACTCCAAAGCATCATATGATGCGATGTGTAATTTACTTAAAGTCGGTCAAAGCATCATATGATGCGATGCGCAATTTAAGGTTAAATGAGGAGGAAGATTTTCAGAATGAAATAATTGAAAGTAAGTTGTGTTAGGAACTGATGATTGAATTTGCAAGAACATGCAGTAGAGTTCAACACTCAGGCGATCCTATAACAATATGTTATCACATTTCTAACAGGGAGGAATTGATGGAAGTGACTCTCCCGTGCCTCTAACAGCCTATGTGATGATTGCTCTCCTGGAGGCCAATGACAAGTCATGCAGCCAGGCCGACTGTTTGGCTGCCCAGTGTCTACAAGCAGACTCCTCCTCTGACCCCTACGTTATGGCGCTCAAAGCCTATGCTTACGCCTTGGCTAAGCTTCCTGAAGCCGAAGTAATTCTCCAGAAATTGCTGGAACAAGCTGTTGTGACAAAGAACTCCACTTACTGGGAGCTGGCCAAGGGACCAGGTATAGTCGGGGGAAGAAGGGTATAAGGTGTTACCTTAGTAAGTGCGTAAGCACTATATTTATTTTCTCTTTAACTTTGCTTACGACTGAATAATCTTGCTGGTTGTACTGACAAGTAGTTATGGTTATAATTTTAGGCGAGCTTGATAGGCCTTAAATAAAGCTAAAATCCAAAACAAAATTGAGACGAATGTCATTCATTATTTTATTATTAAATGTAACTCCTAGAAAAATTTATATTTGAAAATAAACACAGGTAAATCAATATAAATATATCTAATCAAAGAACCCGTGTACTGTGGCTTGATATTTGCAGCCTAATCAAAATATTCACGTAATATATTTTGTTCGGTTAAAAAGAAGTTTTAAATAGAATTTTAGTTTTAAGATGATTGTTTACAGCATTTGTTTTAATTTATTTTACATTTCATTCACGTAGACCATCAGAGCCTCGAACCAAATGCCACAAAAGCAGACAACTTTAGTTCTACCAACCAGGCTACAAGCACCACAACTGGTATCTGACTGAGAAACCAGCTGTCTCTCTGAGCTCCTCCCTTATTGTGGGTGCTCGTAGCTTGGTTGGTAGAACAAGTCCTCAGCTTTGTTGGTTCTGGGTTCGAGGCTCTGATGGGCAAAGCGAAAAAAAATTATTATCTACGTGTCTTGTGGTCAGGGATATATTTTACCTGTGTCCAAATGATTGATATGTTTCATACAACAATTACGTATTGTATAATCAGGCAAGACGAAGGCTGTTGGGGTGGAAACAGCTGGCTACGCCATCATGGCCATGATGACCCTTGACCCTAAACAATACGAGCAGCAGGCTAGGAAGGTGGTCAAGTGGATCACGGCGCAGAGGAATGGCCAAGGAGGATTCTATTCCACACAGGTAGTATTCTCCTTCGTTACCCACATGCCTTGCCTATACATCCATCGTCGTTACCCAACATGTCTTGCCTATACAACCATCATTGTTACCCACATGTCTTGCCTATACAACCATCATTGTTACCCAACATGTCTTGCCTATACAACCATCATTGTTACCCAAAATGTCTTGCCTATACAACCATCATTGTTACCCACATGTCTTGCCTATACATCCATCGTCATTACCCAACATGTCTTGCCTATACAACCATTATTGTTACCCACATGTCGTGCCTATACAACCATCATTGTTACCCAACATGTCTTGCCTATACAACCATCATTGTTACCCACATGTCTTGCCTATACAACCATCATTGTTACCCAACATGTCTTGCCTATACAACCATCATTGTTACCCACATGTCTTGCCTATACAACCATCATTGTTACCCAACATGTCTTGCCTATACAACCATCATTGTTACCCACATGTCTTGCCTATACAACCATCATTGTTACCCACATGTCTTGCCTATACATCCATCGTCGTTACCCAACATGTCTTGCCTATACAACCATCGTCGTTACCCAACATGTCTTGCTTATACAACCATCATTGTTACCTACATGTCTTGCCTATACAACCATCATTGTTACCCACATGTCTTGCCTATACAACCATCATTGTTACCCACATGTCTTGCCTATACAACCATCATTGTTACCCAACATGTCTTGCCTATACATCCATCGTCGTTACCCAACATGTCTTGCTTATACAACCATCATTGTTACCCACAAGTCTTGCCTATACAACCATCATTGTTACCCACAAGTCTTGCCTATACAACCATCATTGTTACCCACATGTCTTGCCTATACAACCAACCATTTTATTGTGTGGAAGTTAACAGATTTTTTTATATATTCATGTTCTTTAGCAATAGAAAAACTCGTATATATTTTTTAAAGGAAAGAAATGTTGATATGAAAGAAACTTACAAAGAAATATACGCAAGTTGAGCACCGTGAAGCAGATAACATATTTCTAGGCTGTCCTCTATGTAGCACTCCAGTGTATTAAGTCCTTATACCACAGAACTCCCAGTGTATTAAGTCCTTGTGCCACAGAACTCCCTGTGTATTAAGTCCTTGTACCACAGAACTCCCATTGTATTAAGTCCTTGTACCACAGAACTCCCTGTGTATTAAGTCCTTGTACCACAGAACTCCCTGTGTATTAAGTCCTTGTACCACAAAACTCTCTGTGTATTAAGTCCTTGTACCAAAGAACTCCCTGTGTATTAAGTCCTTGTACCACAGAATCCCCAGTGTATTAAGCCCTTGTACCACAGAACTCCCTGTGTATTAAACCCTTGTACCACAGAACTCCCAGTGTATTAAGTCCTTGTACCACAGAACTCCCTGTGTATTAAGTCTTTGTACCACAGAATCTCCAGTGTATTAAGCCCTTGTACCACAGAACTCCCTGTGTATTAAGTCCTTGTAGCACAGAATCCCCAGTGTATTAAGTCCTTGTACCACAGAACTCCCTGTGTATTAAACCCTTGTACCACAGAACTCCCTGCGTATTAAACCCCTTGTACCACAGAATCCCCAGTGTATTAAGCCCTTGTACCACAGAACTCCCAGTGTATTAAGCCCTTGTACCACAGAACTCCCAGTGTATTAAGCCCTTGTACCACAGAACCCCCAATGTATTAAGCCTTTGTAGCAATTATAATTGTTAACAAAATGTAAGAGTTAGGGTAGTTTGATGGTGACAGCTGTGGGTTAGGTAATATGAGAACAGAAGTACTTTGAGAATATCCGCATGAAGAGCGGATTGTACACAGCAAGTGATTGCGCATATCATACTTGAACCTGTGCATATAAAATTTGGAATTGCTCAAAAGAATTATGTTTTCTGAAACTTTTCCAAATCTATGCTGTTGAATCTGGGACAAACACATAGGTACATAATGAAACATATTTTCAATTAAAGGAAGCATCGTGAATGTTAGGGAAAAATCATAATTGAAAAATGTCTTTGCTAACAGGACGTTTTGTGCCCAATACGCAGGATACGGTGGTGGCCCTCCAGGCGCTGGCACTGTACGAGACCCACTTGTACCAGGGACCTCTGAACGTGGTGGCAACGGTGACAGCTAGCGGCCTGGCACACCCCTTCACCGTCACCGACGACAACAAACTGCTGCAGCAGTTGGTAAAGCTGCCCACTGTTCCCACCAAGGTCTCCATCACTATGGAGGGCCAGGGATGTGCTGTCTTGCAGGTGAGCTTACTCTGTTAGTCTTTCTGTGTACGTGTGTTTGTGGCTGTGTGAGTGTATGTGTGTGTGCGTGTGTCTGTCGCTGTGTGAGTGTGTCTGTGTACGTGTGTCTGTGGCTGTGTGTGCGTATGTGTGTGCATGTGTCTGTCGCTGTGTGTGCGTGTGTCTGTTACTGTGTGAAAGCATGTGTGTGCGTGTGTCTCTGGCTGTGTGTGCATGTGTCTGTCGCTGTGTGAGCGTATGTCTGTGCGTGTGTCTGTGGCTGCGTGTGTGTATTCAACTAGTTGTGCTTGCGGGGGTTGTGCTCTGTTCTTTCGGACCGCTTCTCAACTGTCACTCAATTAACTGTTACAAACAACTAATTTTTTCACACACACACACACACGCACACGCACACGCACACGCACACGCACACGCACACACACACACACACACACATACACACACACACACACACACACACAAATGACAGAAGACCCAGACAGGAATATGATAGAAACAATATGGCCACCATTAACATAATGGAGAGAGCAGCTTCTGTTGCTAGCAGGAATGGATCTGGACTACTAAGAATGGGAGACTTCAACCATGGGAAGATAGATTGGGAGAACAGAAACCCGCATGGAGGATCAGAAACATGGAGAGCTAAGCTGCTGGACGTGGCAACAAAAAACTTTCTAAGCCAGCACGTCAAGGATCCAACAAGAATGAGAGGAGAGGATGAACCAGCAATGCTTGATCTGATATTTACCCTAAATGAGTGGGATAGAAGGGAAGTCAAGATGGGAGCACCCTTGGGAATGAGTGATCACAGTGTATTGAACTTTGAGTACCTGGTAGAGCTAGGAATTATCCCCCCAAAAAAAGAACTAGGAAAAAAAAGGCTGGCATACCGAAAGGGAAATTATGAGGAGATGAGAATCTTCCTAAGGGAAATACCTTGGGACACAGACCTCAGAGCTAAGTCTGTACAAAATATGTTGGACTAAATCACCCAAAAGTGTCAGGAGGCAGTAAGCAGATACATTCCGGCCCAAAAGGAAAAATCCGAGAAGCAAAAGAAGAATCCATGGTATAATGGGGCATGTATAGAAGCAAAGGTACTGAACAAAAGGGCGTGGAGGAACTTCCGGAATAACAGAACACCAGAAAGCAGAGAGAGATACCAGAGAACCAGGAATGAGTATGTCAGGGTGAGAAGAGAAGCAGAGAAAAGTTATGAAAATGATATAGCAAACAAAGCTAAGACCGAACCAAAGCTACTCCACAGTCATATCAGAAGGAAAACAACAGTGAAAGAACAGGTAGTGAAACTTAGAACAGGCTAGGAAAGGTATACAGAGAATGACAAAGAGGTGTGTGATGAACTCAACAAGAGGTTCCAAGAGGTCGTCACAACAGAACAAGGTGAGGCCACTGTGCTAGGAGAAAGGGAAGTAAACCAGGCGGCCTTGGAAAAGTTTGAAATTACGAGAGAGGAGGTCAAGAGACATCTGCTGGACCTGGATGTTAGAAAGGCTGTTGGTCCAGACGGGATCTCGCCATGGGTACTGAAAGAGTGTACAGAGGCACTTTGCTTGCCACTCTCCATAGTGTATAGTAGGTCACTGGAGACGGGAGACCTACCAGAAATATGGAAGACGGCGAATGTGGTCCCAATATACAAAAAGGGCGACAGGCAAGAGGCACTGAACTACAGGCCAGTGTCCTTAACTTGTATACCATGCAAGGTGATGGAGAAGATCGTGAGAAAAAACCTGGTAGCACATCTGGAGAGAAGGGACTTCGTGACAAATCGACAACATGGGTTCAGGGAGGGTAAATCTTGCCTGACTGGCTTAATAGAATTCTATGACCAGGTAACACAGATTAAGCAAGAAAGAGAGGGCTGGGCGGACTGCATTTTCTTGGATTGTCGGAAAGCCTTTGACACAGTACCGCATAAGAGGCTGGTACATAAGCTGTAGAGACAGGCAGGTGCAGCTGGTAAGGTGCTCCAGTGGATAAGGGAGTACCTAAGCAATAGGAAGCAGAGAGTTACGGTAAGGGGTGAGACCTCCGATTGGCGTGAAGTCACCAGTGGAGTCCCACAGGGCTCTGTACTCGGTCCTATCTTTCTTCTGATATATGTAAATGATCTCTCGGAGGGTATAGATTCATTTCTCTCAATGTTTGCGGACGATGCCAAAAATATGAGAAGGATTAAGACAGAAGAGGACTGTTTGAGGCTTCAAGAAGACCTAGACAAACTGCAGGAATGGTCGAACAAGTGGTTGTTAGAGTTTAACCCAACCAAATGTAATATAATGAAGATAGGTGCAGGGAGCAGGAGGCCAAATACAAGGTATTATCTGGGAGAGGAAATTCTTCAAGAGTCAGAGAAAGAAAAAGACTTGGGAGTTGATATCACGCCAGACCTGTCTCCTGCAGCGCATATCAAGAGGATAACATCAGCGGCATATGCCAGGCTGGCCAACATACGAACGGCATTCAGAAATTTGTGTAAAGAATCATTCAGAACTTTGTATACCACATATGTCAGGCCAATCCTGGAGTATGCAGCCCCAGCATGGAGTCCGTATCTAGTCAAGGATAAGACTAAACTGGAAAAGGTTCAAAGATTTGCCACCAGACTAGTACCCGAGCTGAGAGGTATGAGCTACGAGGAGAGACTACGGGAATTAAACCTCACTTCGCTGGAAGACAGAAGAGTTAGGGGGAACATGATCACCACATTCAAGATTCTCAAGGGAATTGATAGGGTAGATAAAGACAGGCTATTTAACACAAGGGGCACACGCACAAGGGGCACACGCACAAGAGGACACAGGTGGAAACTGAGCGCCCAAATGAGCCACAGAGATATTAGAAAGAACTTTTTTAGTGTCAGAGTGGTTGACAAATGGAATGCATTAGGAAGTGATGTGGTAGAGGCTGACTCCATACACAGTTTCAAGTTAGGGGAGAAGGTGGTGGAGGCCAAGACCGTCAGTAGTTTCAAAGCGTTATATGGCAAAGAGTGCTGGGAAGATGGGACACCACGAGCGTAGCTCTCATCCTGTAACTTCACTTAGGTAATTACACTTAGGTAATTACACACACACACACACACACACATTTTTGAGATTTTGAGGAGATGGATATTCAGGGCTGTGAAGGTTTCAGTGACTACATAGCAGGTACTGTAACAAATGGAGGGAAAAAAAATTATAGTCGTAGTCATATATAATCCACCACCAAATGACAGAAGACCTAGACAGGAATATGATAGAAACAACATGGCCACCATTAACATAATAGAAAGAGCAGCTTCTGTTGCTAGCAGGAATGGATCTGGACTACTAATTATGGGAGACTTCAACCATGGGAAGATAGATTGGAAGAACAGAGACCCGCATGGAGGACCAGAAACATGGAGAGCTAAGCTGCTGGACGTGGCAACAAGAAACTTTCTAAGCCAGCACATCAAAGAACCAACAAGAATGAGAGGAAAAGATGAACCAGCAATGCTTGATTTGATATTTACCCTAAATGAGTGGGATATGAGGAAATGGAATTCAGTGGGTGATATAAGATTCAGATATAAATGGGATTGTCGGAAAGCCTTTGACACAGTACCGCATAAGAGGCTGGTACATAAGCTGGAGAGACAGGCAGGTGTAGCTGGTAAGGTACTCCAGTGGATAAGGGAGTATCTAAGCAATAGGAAGCAGAGAGTTACGGTGAGGGGTGAGACCTCCGATTGGCGTGAAGTTACCAGTGGAGTCCCACAGGGCTCTGTACTCGGTCCTATCTTGTTTCTGATATATGTAAATGATCTCCCGGAGGGTATCGATTCATTTCTCTCAATGTTTGCGGACGATGCTAAAATTATGAGAAGGATTAAAACAGAAGAGGACTGTTTGAGGCTTCAAGAAGACCTAGACAAGCTGAAGGAATGGTCGAACAAGTGGTTGTTAGAGTTTAACCCAACCAAATGTAATGTAATGAAGATAGGTGTATAGAGCAGGAGGCCAGATACAAGGTATCATCTGGGAGAGGAAATTCTTCAGGAGTCAGAGAAGGAAAAAGACTTGGGGGTTGATATCACGCCAGACCTGTCTCCTGCAGCACATATCAAGCGGATAACATCAGCGGCATATGCCAGGCTGGCCAACATACGAACGGCATTCAGAAACTTGTGTAAAGAATCATTCAGAACTTTGTATACCACATATGTCAGGCCAATCCTGGAGTATGCAGCCCCAGCATGGAGTCCATACCTAGTCAAGGATAAGACTAAACTGAAAAAGGTTCAAACGTTTGCCACCAGACTAGTTCCCGAGCTGAGAGGTATGAGCTACGAGGAGAGACTACGGGAATTAAACCTCACTTCGCTGGAAGACAGAAGAGTTAGGGGGGAGATGATCACCACATTCAAGATTCTGAAGGGAATTGATAGGGTAGATAAAGACAGTCTATTTAACACAAGGGGAACACGCACAAGGGGACACAGGTGGAAACTGAGTGCCCAAATGAGCCACAGAGATATTAGAAAGAACTTTTTTAGTGTCAGAGTGGTTGACAAATGGAATACATTAGGGGGTGATGTGGTGGAGGCTGACTCCATACACAGTTTCAAGTATAGATATGATAGAGCCCGATAGGCTCAGGAATCTGTACACCTGTTGATTGACGGTTGAGAGGCGGGACCAAAGAGCCAGAGCTCAACCCCCGTGTGTGTGTACTCACAGAGGTGAGTACACACACACGGCCCCAGCATGGAGCCCGTACCTTATCAAGCACAAGACGAAGCTGGAAAAAGTTCAGAGGTATGCCACAAGACTGGTTCCAGAACTAAGAGGCATGAGTTACGAGGAAATACTGCGGGAAATGCACCTTACGACACTGGAAGACAGAGGAGTGAGGAAAGACATGATCACTACCTACAAAATCCTCAGGGGAATTGACAAGGTAGACAAGCATAAACTATTCAACACTGGTGGTACGCGAACAAGGGGACACAGGTGGAAACTGAGTACCCACATGAGTCACAGAAACGTTAGAAAAAACTTTTTCAATGTCAGAGTAGTTAACAGATGGAATGCATTAGGCAGTGATGTGGTGGAGGCAAAGTCCATACACAGTTTCAAATGTAGATATGACAGAGCCCAGTAGGCTCAGGAATCTGTACACCAGTTTATTGACAGTTGAGAGGCGGGACCAAAAAGCCAAAACTCAACCCCCGCAAGCATGTAAGTACAAATAGGTGAGTACAGCCAAAGACATACGCTCACACTGATACAAGCTACGGGTTGGTTCTCATTTCCGGCCTTGATATCATTCATATTGTTTACAATATCCTCTATTCCTGCTCCCGGATATCAAGACCATAACTTGTTCCCTCCATCCCGGGCACAAAATGTTCTACCCAAATACCTCACCTGGGAATCACCCACAACCAAAATTCCCTTCCTTCCTTCACCGGCGCTCCCTCCGTTGACTTACTTTTCGGGTGAACTGCGGGCTTCCTACGGGATATTAGAATGGCCTTACTTTAATCCCTCTCCTTCTATGCAATATTTCTTCCTCTTTATCCTACAGCTTTGATCGTGTTCTTGTGTAAATCATTACTTAATGTTTAACTTAAAATCATCTACCTCTCCTGCTTTATAGCAAGCTCTGCTGGAACGGTTCAGCAGGAATATACTTTGACAGTTTCTAGCGGCAGCTCAAATTCACAGCGGGTGTGCAATTTTTGTTAACATCGTTGTTTATATTCCATCTTGCTACTGCAATTAGTAATTTTGTACAAATTAACTGGTTAAGTGGTAATCAATGAGCAAATTAATAAACAAACATTGAAGATATTAAAGTCCCCAGGGCCAGAATAGTGTTTGCCAGAGCTTGTAAAAGAGCTTGCAGAGCCCCTATCTTGCTTATTGAATAAATGGATAGAGTCTAGCAGAGTTCAGGAGCCGGGGAGGGTTGCTTATGTAGTTCCCATATTCAAGAATGGAAATAGATTTCTTGCAATGGACATTGCAAGAGATCATTGTCCAATTAGCTTTATATTCATTGTAGGTACATTGCTTGAACTGATAATCACAAAATTCATTTGTTCGTCTTTAAAGACATGGATTAATAAATTAAACACAATGTAGTTTCACTAAGAACAGACCATGTTTCGCTAAATTACTTTCACTCTTGTCTTGTTTATTTTAAGCAGTTTATTACAAAGAATATCTGGGGGGGGGGGTCATGATTAGTAGAAATTTAAAGCCAAACAATTTGTATATAAATGTATGATTTATGCAGTACAGTTTTGGTCATCATACTTTAGGATTAACATCAATTCACTAGAACGAGTTCAGAAAAGGATAACTAAGTTTATCCCACAAACTAGAAACATTCCATATTAAGAAAGAAAAGTGAAGAGTTAAGAGTGACAGAAATGAGTGGGCATAACAGGAAGGATAGTAATAAGGTATTAAATATTTAAACACAAAATACAAAATGAAGTAATAAATATAAATTGAATGAGTTTAATTTGAGAAAAGACCTGGGTAAATACTGGTTTGAAAACAGAGTTGTTGATTTGTGGAACAAATTACCAGGGTTACATAATACAAGTGGGATACCTTGATTGTTTCAAGCGTAGGATAGACATAGATAGATGAGGTTGGGTGGATATAAACAGGAGCTGCCACGAGTAAGGCAATAGTCCTTCTGCAGCGTCCTTAATTCTTGTTCTCATGTTCATAAAGGTGGTATTGACTGCCAGCTTCTCATGGTGGAAGTTGGCGAGTATGAGGCCAAAGGTTCATAAAGGTGGTATTGACTGCCAGCTTCTCATGGTGGAAGTTGGCGTGTATGAGTCCAAAGGTTCATAAAGGTGGTATTGACTGCCAGCTTCTCATGGTGGAAGTTGGTGTGTATGAGGCCAAAGGTTCATAAAGGTGGTATTGACTGTCAGCTTCTCATGGTGGAAGTTAGCGAGTATGAGGCCAAAGGTTCATAAAGGTGGTATTGACTGCCAGCTTCTCATGGTGGAAGTTGGCGTGTATGAGTCCAAAGGTTCATAAAGGTGGTATTGACTGCCAGCTTCTCATGGTGGAAGTTGGCGAGTATGAGGCCAAAGGTTCATAAAGGTGGTATTGACTGTCAGCTTCTCATGGGGGAAGTTGGCGTGTATGAGTCCAAAGGTTCATAAAGGTGGTATTGACTGCCAGCTTCTCATGGTGGAAGTTGGCGAGTATGAAGCCAAAGGTTCATAAAGGTGGTATTGACTGCCAGCTTCTCATGGTGGAAGTTGGCGTGTATGAGTCCAAAGGTTCATAAAGGTGGTATTGACTGCCAGCTTCTCATGGTGGAAGTTGGTGTGTATGAGGCCAAAGGTTCATAAAGGTGGTATTGATTGCCAGCTTCTCATGGTGGAAGTTGGCGAGTATGAGGCCAAAGGTTCATAAAGGTGGTATTGACTGCCAGCTTCTCATGGTATAAGTTGGCGAGTATGAGGCCAAAGGTTCATAAAGGTGGTATTGACTGCCAGCTTCTCATGGTGGAAGTTGGCGAGTACGAGGCCAAAGGCAAGCCAAGTAATGAGCTGCGAGATTGTAACAATTGACATGCAGGCTTAGTGCATTCTGATAATTATTGCATTAATAATTTGTTTCAGGCTGTTCTGCGGTACAACATTCCTGAGGCTGAGGCGAGTGACGCCTTCGACATGACCGTCAACACAAACACCGTGCCGGATGAGAAGTGCGTCACCAAGCGCATCACTGTGTGCGCCTCCTACCGCCTCCCGGACGGCAAGTCCAATATGGCCGTCATTGAGGTCAATCTCATTTCCGGTTACATCCCAGAGAAAGATGATCTGAAGGAACTTCTTAAAAAGGATAAAAATATAAAGCGATATGATGTAGATGGCAGCAAGATAGCTTTCTATATTGAAGAATTAACTGCTAAAGACACTTGTGCAAACTTCCGTGTAATAAGAGACATAGAGGTGGAGGAGGTCAAGCCCGGCACAGTGCGTCTCTATGACTACTATCAGCCAGAGTTCCAGATCTCAAAGGTCAGTCCATCGTTCCGGGTTGTCTTTCCTTCCTCATCTTTCCTCAACAACAAAATGCTATTTTTTATTCTGCTAAATATTTATAACTTAAATATAAAAAATGAAATTAAATGAATTGACTTTCCAATAAAATATAGTTTTTTAATAATTAAATTTGTCTTATTTAAAATGTATTGCATCACATTTTTATTACTGGAATAGTTTCCAGTTTCAGTACAAATTGATTTTGCTCTGTAGCTTTTGAACTATTCATGTATTCTTTCATAACACTCCTACGTTATAGCTAGACCGAAATTGTACTTACAGATCTCTTAGAGCTTATGTATAATTATGGGTTGAATGTAACGAAATGGCCCTTTTTGGGCGGCCTAAATAGCTGGCCAGGCCCCGGCACTACTGACCCGTCACACCTCTGGACTTGTTCCCACCCACCCCAGACACAGGAAAATAATCTGGTGAGCTCATAGTGGCGATAGGGATCCTAGAGCAACCTCATAATCGGTAAATACTGCCCAGGAAGTACTAGTGAACAAAGACAAATTGGATGTCACGATGAGAGAGAACAGGAAACAAGGGAAGAAGTAGGTTGCTGAATGTCAACATACTACGAGCCGCCTTAAAGCAGCCCCGAACAACACAGGGAACAACTACAGGAACAGGGAGCAAACGAGGCCGCCCAAACAAGCGAATTTCATGACTTTAAATTTTTGATTTCTGGGCTGGTCTTCGGTAGCTTTCCGGAGCAAATACCCAACTGCGCCTTGGTGACGAAAACCAACTTTGAACTGAAAGAGAGAGTAATAAAGAAGCACAAAGATGAAAGGCTGGCCAGTGAGGGGTGAGAGGCCGGGACCACAGAGCTTGGGGGACGAACAGCTGAGAAAGGTATCCCAGCAGCCAACACTGTAATAGCGTCTTCAACCCACAGCTCGAAAGTGTACAGCACACAGCTCTAAATATCTTACTATCACACCTAGACAGGGGCTTGTATTAGGGAAAGATCACAACACTGTCTGCAGGTATCAGTATAGTAGAGGACAAGGACACCTGACACAACCTGACCTATACCCAACATGTAAACATTAGCGCATTAAAAAGTGTGACTGTTATTCTCAAGGACCGACAGACGCTCGCCACACAATTCCTGGACTGACTCTAATTGTTTCAGTGAATATCGTAAATAAAACAATTTATGGTGTTTCACCCCTACAAAGGGAAAGAGAAGGAGAAGAGATGCTCTCTATTAAAACCCTACCCTTCCCTCACAACAAAGGGAAAGAGGAGGCGTAGAGATGCCCGCTATTACAACCTAGGGAGGATGGGTATAAATGCCTTCTATAAAAACCTTGACCCCTCCCCCCCCCCTCCAACAAAAGTTGGGGGGGGTGATGAGAAACCATCTTGATGGGGTTTGATGATGGGAAAGTTTGATTCGATGGGAAAGGAACTCCCATCGTTTCACAAACACAATGGACGAACTCAGAAGAAGGGACTAGGCTTCTACAATACCGTCACTTACCCCACAAGGATCCACCGTTAATATGTCAGAAACAGCAGAAGTCTGAGGCCAAGGTTGTTTAATAACCCTTATCAAAGGCGGTGGCAGAGGCAAGTAAAGATGCCAGCCGATCTCCCAGCCCCAGACAGTAAAACTAAGAATTTAACTCAAGTCACTATACCAAAACTTCAGGATTCTTAAAAAAGAGGAGGCTCGCCTCCCACAGTGTTGGCCACAATTGAAGACTTGCAAAAGCCGAAACCTTGAGGTGTCTGGATGGAGTACAATAAGTGTCTGAAGCTGTCATCCAGGAGGGCGGCTCAGCCAACATAGGCAAAGAGCAACAGCAAATTTTGCTTTCCTGAAAGCTGCAAACAGCATTAACCGAGTTAATTCTGCTTGCATTAACGAATCAAATGATACAGAAAATCCCAAAACATACAAAACTTTATTATGAAAAATGTTTGGTTAACCAGCCACCCAATCCCAATGGGAACTATATGGGTGATTTATTAATAAACGTCCAGACGCACCGGACACAAGGGGAGCGTGGGCCAACTCAAGAAAGTACAAACGAGGAAAAAGTAGACGGTGCCACTGATATCAATCCCACGAATCCATATCTTCCACTGAAGTGGAATCGTATAAACGAGCAAGATACATCGTTACACAGGGCACGACGAAGCACGAATATACTGAAAACATAACAAAATATGCACACAAGGCACACCTACCTGACTTGTGGTCACTTAATGGAACAACGTCCTGCTCTCTCTTGTCCAAACTGCGTTGTCCATGTCCAGCCTTAAACCTCCTTGTCGATTGCCCTGATTTTCTGGCTGTTCGTGTGTCTTCCTTTCCTAATCTCTCTAGGAGTCGTTGTCTCTGATTACAATCCTTGGTGAATTCGATACCTTGATATCATTCACCTTAGGCCCCCTTCTGTTTTCGTATTGGCATCTTGAGTGATATCATGCTCCGTTTGAAAATCTTGCGACACAGACGGTGCTACATTGACTTCTGCCTTGGCGCCTTCTTTGATAATTACTTGTGTGCACAAGGACCTTTAGAATCTCCCCTCAACAAGTCTTGGTTGAGGACCCAAGTATTATTCAGACACCGGGGCAACTGATGCCCACACTATAGGGCGATAGCTCTGCTGCAGAAACAGGAAACAAGATGATGTCAGGAAAGATAAATCTGAAATACATTCAGGGTATTACCCGTCTTCTCTCTTCTTAACTGAACCACAATTGTGAAAAGTAATGACAAATAAAACTAAGGAAGCTATCTGCCCCCCACCCCATAAGATAAAGACAATATATGTCCAAAGTAACGTTAACTCCTCCTATGTTAGACAACAATGATGGTCTTTACAAAAGAGCGTCTTGGGGCCAGCCATGTGAGTCAACCGGACTCGCAAGTGAAACAAACACTAAGCTGACTTTAGCTGCCATTTGGTGATGCTCTTCGATACTAATGCAAGTTATCTTGACATTGACAAATTACCGTACTCTTCTTCCATCGTTTTTCCCTTATCAAGGTATGTAGTTTGTTTTGCTGATTGTCTAATTTACTATACTGTCTGAAAACTCTGGTGCAGTGAGGAGTTTGTAAAAAATGGTAGACGTTGCTGTGAAAGGTGAGAAGCAATAGGTGGAAGAGGTGCAACTGGTTCAGGAGACTCAACTTTATTATTTATATGGTCGTAGTTTGCCACAACCAAAATATTAATATATATTTTCTTCTCTCATTGCAGAGCTACACGCTTCCTCCTCCAACTGAGTGCCGCTAGGACATACACTTCTGATAGTATTCCTAGTATACTAAAATGATGCTAGGATCAATAGCTTGTGCTGGGATAACAACTGATGCTAGGACTGACATTCATTCATAAATTTCTAGAAGATTCCAACGTTGCAAAAGTGGTGGACTATGTTAACGAACACATCCGACTTCATCCTACAGTTATCATCTCTCCGTTATTATCTGTTTGCCTTGCAATAATGTTTGCCTATAATTTTATTACCAATCAAAAGGGACATCTGCCAGTTACTTGTGTATGTATTATCTCGTGTCCTTTTTGGTTATTGTGCATTTTAATTTTCCATCGGTAATTAAAAGTCTGTTTACACGTGCGTATATCAGCAGTATCAGTTGTGTGTATTCTGAGTGAGAGTAAACATGTGCCTTATTGTTTGCAACTGGAACAATTAAACAGTTTTTGTCAAAAAAAATATAATCTTTCTCCGGAAAAGCCATTTATTATACATAACTTTTCTAGTTTTTGGCAACCACAGCAAGTCTTTCCATTTGCTCCGATCCTGTGCTGTCTTAACCCTTTGCAGGTATAAGGCTAAATATTTGTTGCAGCCAAAATCGAGAATATTGAGATTTGTAGTTTTGTCACTGACCTATAGAGAGAAACCTGGTGTTTCCATCTGTACCAGTGAACTTAATCCTACTTGGAACTTTAGTCGAAATAGTTGATGAAGAGGTGTTGTAATTTTAGAGTAAAAGGTACAGATTTTTGGTCAAGACTAACGTCTCTAATTAAACTAATTCTTAAAGTATAGTCTCCACAAGGTATAAAGTCGAGTTCATTGCCTTGTATGGTTAGTTTATTTTAATAATCCATTGTGTCGGGGACAGACAGCCAGAGTATATTTATACATTGGCATATTTGGCCAATATATTATACACTGGTATATTTATACATCCGATGTATATATTTATACATCGGTCCCCCCCCTCACCCCAGGGTCGAACTACTGATCCTCCCCAGGATGCGGTGAACAGATGCATTAGGTGATTCTCGGAGTTCCCGTTTGTGAGTCGGGAACGAACCCGACTGTACTACGAAGACCCTAAAGTCTCTATTAGGTAAATCATCATAATATATTATACTCGAGTGGTATTTTTGCGCATTATGATTGCGCAAAAATGTGACTGGACACATTGGATTGGGAGGTGATTGGACACGGTTTGAAGTGGAGTTTTTATATAGAAATGGACGTAATAGAAAACGGAGATGTTTTGCATTTTACCCAAATTGACCTCCACTTTGAAAAATTCGATTCATATTGGAAATATTACTCGTGACCGTTATTTTTTACTGTAATTCAGGGTGATTGCATATATTTGAAGTTTTAAATTCCATCTTTTTATACGGGAAATATGACCACAGGTGAAAATTGAGATTTCTCCTATTTTGCCAATATTGACCTGAAGGTTAAAAACTATGATGGATATTTAAATTCTGATGTTTTAGTTCTTTTTTTTGAAGCGTAATTCAGGGTAGTTGCACACATTTGTAAGTTTCACAATGGATGAGAAGCCTTTTAAAAGACAAATGCGATCAGTAATTAAAGGAAAGTTATCTGACTGGAAATGTCCCCAGCGGAGTACCATATAGTTCACTACCAATAGTAATGTGTATTAACTATGTAAATGGATATCTGCTAGAGGACATACAACATTATATGTTTGCAGATGATGCAACATTGGAGAAGGGAGTTTGGGAATTAGAAGACTGTATTGACCTCCAAAATGATCATGACAAAGTGAGTGAGTGTAGCTATACATGGCGAATTGATTATGTATCTCATTCCATTATGTAAACAAATATAATGGAATGCAGAATAGGGGGAAAACAGGCCAAACACAACCTACACATTATGTGAAAAGATAATAAACACCTGTCACAGCGTTTTGGGGTGATTCTGAATAGTAAACCCTTTTTTTAATATAAAATTATAAAATAAATGCAATTAAAGGAAAGCTACTAAAGAACATTGCGGTACACAAACACCACCAGACACAGTGAGAGAAACAGTGAACCAAAACAAGATTCAAGCATTCACCATACAAATACACAAACAAACAAAAAATACATACACAACGTTAATACAAAACACCGGTTCCCAGGGCACGGCGTGTAGCCGCGCACTAAATTTACTCCAACCACACAAGTGGAACAAAGATAAGGTACCACAACAACCACACAAGTGGAACACAGATAAGGTACCACAACAACCACACAAGTGGAACACAGATAAGGTATCACAACAACCACACTAGTGGAACACAAATAAGGTACCACAACAACCACACAAATAAGGTACCACAACAACCACACAAGTGGAACACAGATAAGGTACCACAACAACCACACTAGTGGAACACAAATAAGGTACCACGACAACCACACTAGTGGAACACAAATAAGGTACCACGACAACCACACTAGTGGAACACAAATAAGGTACCACAACAACCACACTAGTGGAACACAAATAAGGTACCGTAAAAACAGAGCACTAAAAACACATAACAGTATATACAGAAATCATAAGACATAATAACATACACAATGGTCCTCAACTAACGGAGGCCGTTACCACCCACCAAGATATGTAACAAATACAGAAAACATACCATCATAATAATTCCCTACAAGGGAAATCTAATAAAGAAAATGGACCAGCCCACACAATGGCAATAATAAAAATATATTGCAGTTCTCATGGCAAGGCTGGACACCACCCAGCAGCATGACAAGCAAGGGCGGACACCCAACTCAAGGGTCCAGTAACAAAGCCTAACACAATAAAACCTACATCAGCCGATTCACACAAACATCCAATCAAAATAACAGGATTATGGAAACCCATATAATCATTTAAGGGTGAGGATGCAGCCTCAACCCACGGGTTAAGAAAACAATACAACGACTAACGCCGCCGCCTGCTAAACCCTATAAGACTCGAGCAGCAGCAACATAAGCCGCCGTGAACCACCGAGCAAGAACCTTCGATTTGCTGTAGCCACCCAGCCCGTCCTCCAAACAAAGATCCAAAAGTGATTCCATGCACCCGCCAAACCCCCCTGTTTATGAATGAAAAGCAGTTTACACACGACTCACAACTGCTGACGTTCGAACATATCCGGAACAAGTGCTTCACTGACGAATTTTGTTCGAATCACAACGCTATAAATGCTTCACCCACATACTACAAATACAAATAATCGCCAACAGAACCTAAACACCTAACCTAACCTAACCTATGCCTATATATGCACAATATGCTAATATATTATAATATTAATTTATACTTGAGAAAATTCCCGTTTTGAATGAACAGCATATTAAAATTTATGAATGCGTCTGTGGGGTCGACCGCTCGATGTAATGGACTTGAGTCGAGGACGGGTTGAAATGCCAGCCCGTCCTCCAAACAAAGATCCAAAAGTGATTTCATGCACCCGCCAAACCCCCTGTTTATGAATGAAAAGCGGTTTACACACGACTCACAACTGCTGACGTTCGAACATATCCGGAACAAGTGCTTCACTGACGAATTTTGTTCGAACCACAACGCTATAAATGCTTCACCCACGTACTACAAATACAAATAATCGCCAACAGAACCTAAACACCTAACCTAACCTATGCCTATATATGCACAATATGCTAATATAATAAAATATTAATTTATACTTGAGAAAATTCCCGTTTTGAATGAACAGCATATTAAAATTTATGAATGCATCTGTGGGGTCGACCGCTGGATGAAATGGACTTGAGTCGAGGACGGATTGCGTGTAGTGCAGCCTACCCCCTCAAGAACCCCAATATCTCAGCCACATTGTACCCTTCTAACCAACCAACCCACAAACAAAAGATGTAGTCCGACACAAACATCCCTAACATGATAAAAGTCTACTATTCCCTTCCGGAAACGACAAGAGGAAAAGCCGCAGCAAATCTACCCGCAAATCAGACCCACAGAAGGTTACATTCATACCCCGAACCAATCTACCAAACAAGAAACTCGCCGACAAAAGTAAAACACACGAAATTGGGACTCGGGCCCCCCCCCCAATGAACACAATCAATTGAGCCCACAATACCTAACTTAAACAACCGCTCATTGGTAGCCAGAATCTCATGAAGAAATCGAAACATCAACTCCCATTGTTTAAGGACCAGAAACGGCGCCCGCAGAGAGCCCTACACCGCCCCTCAATCAAATACCGGGTACAATCCCTCCACACGGTGGGCCACACGACCCAAAAGAACCCGATACACCTTCCGTCAACCAAAAGACATACCCATGATACCTTGACAAGGAGCGAAGAATGAGTACCGCACAGGAGTAGACCGACGGCGTGACGAAAGCTACGTCCATACAGACCGGCACCTCCATTAGATAACTCACCCGCATCGAACTAAAGTACAGAGTCAAGGAATTGAGACCATCCCCTAACTCAAGCACCCTACGAAACATCACCCAAAAAACAGCCATCAACTTTACATACACATCAGCCAGCACTATCCCACCTTCCGCCAGACCCTGACACAAGGAGGACCTGCGAACCATCGGGTGGTAGCGGCCACACCACACATACCGAAAAACATTGTTTTCTAAATCCAGCGCACGGGCCCTGCTCAATGGGAAATAATGGGCTAAATACCATACCTTAGAAAGAACTCGACAACAGATGATTAGTGCTTGCTGAAAAATCGTCAAGACCCTCTTGGACAGCATCCCCACCGCCGCCACCACCGAGCGAGCAACCGCCACCCAATTATGCAACAATGATTCCTCATAAGAAACAAACCATGTGATACCCAGCATACGAACTGATCGCACCTCCGGCAGCCACGAGCCCTCCCACGACTCCCGACCAGCGCAACTACCCAGCCCCATAATACAAGATTTCTGACGATTGATGACAGCACCTGTGGCCAGCTCCAAACTATGCACCACGTCCTGCACGTGGTGCACAGACCTCCGAAACCACTGTAACCACAAACATGTCATATCATCGGCATACCCACCCACTCTCAGGTTAAACCCGTTGGGCAACCATGCGGAGACGATAGAGCCACTGGCCTGCACCGCTCGAAACAACAGTTCCTGAAATATATCATACAAAAGCATCGACAGTGGGATGGGGGGGGGCAACCCTGGCGAACCGAGCGCCCAATGGAAAACGTAGTACTAAACAACCCATCCACTCACACTCGACTACATCACCCTTCATACAACAAATATGAACCCAAAGTATAAACCGGGGGGGAAGGGGGGGGCAACGCCAAGCCTCTCCAAAATCCACAATAATATATTAATGGCCACACAAGGACTTGGACCAGTGCAGATTTATCAAAGCTGCCGAACCCCCAGTCTGCAACAGATAGACAATCGGATCCCGGACCAAGGTGTGGCAATGGAACAACGACCTTCTGGGCATCCCACAAAACTGATCCCATGAAAGCAGGATCACCACTGACTAAAGTTGATTCGCTAACAGTTTCAATATGATCTTGTAATCCTGATTTAGAAGCGTTATCGGACGCCAATTAGTAAAGCACGCGTTGCTAGGCTTAGAATAGAGCCCCACAATTCTAAGCGATAACCTCTATGAAATCAGCTCCAATAATATCACAGCAGGATACATAAAACTCCGTCAGCAGTCCAGCAAACCCAGGCACCTGGTCCTTTCTCAAAGACCGTGCAATATCCCAGACCTCCGTACAACCAACCGTGCCCTCCAAAAAGCGAGCAGTCCAACAGACAACCCTCAAGAACAAAATCCAAGAAAAAATTCCTCCATACTCCTATCCCCCCCTCCCCCTCGACCCTCCTATAAAGAACTTCAAGCTTCCGTCAAGAATACAAAAGCACACTATCTGTATTCGACAAAACTGAACCATAAGGCATACGAAAACTAGTCAACAACACCGACTAACGATCATCCTCCTCTTTTCAGAGCAAGAACTGTGAAATACGTTCCCCAAACAACCGCTCCACCATCCTAGCTCGGACCTGCACCCCCGCGGCCATCTCCTCCTCCAATCTCACGAATCTGGTCTTACACAACAAAATCTATACAATAAACATCATCTTAAACTTCTCCTTACACCAATCCAAAATACAAGGGAAACAACGTTTTCTTTAGACTATCGAAGCTCATCGAACCCGAACCAGTTCATGGACGTCGGGACACTGCAGCAAACTACAATTGAGCTTTCACAAGCCCCCTCCCCACCCGCACCTGGCTCCGAACACCAACCTTCACAAACACCATACCGTTGTCAGAGAAAGTAACCGGAACTGTTCGAAAGGAGTGCACTGCTTCCTCCCACTTATGAATATAAACCCTATCCTAAGTGAGCACGAAACACAAGAGACATAAGTAAATTCCAAAGCTCCCCCTGAATCATAGCCGCATTCTTAAACCCACAACAACACAGTTTCCACCAATGCTGGGGACGCATTTACAGATATCGGACTACTACAGTCCCGAGCCGATGTAACACAGTTTAAATCACCCCCAAAAACCATCAATTGAGTATCATTTCGCAGAAAGTGCCACACCTCGATATTAAAAAAAGCCTCCCTCTCCTGGTGCCGAGCAGAACCAGAAGGCGCATAAACATTCAACAAAGGAATTACTGACCATAGATACGAAATCCACACAAACAGAATCCTGCCCTCATCCATATCCGTGTGCAACACCGAAATCGGAGCCCGTTAGGAAATGAGAACTAGCGTACCACCCTTATAATAATCTGGTAGGAATCAACAAAATTCTAAACCTATCAGCTAATCCCTGCAACAAGCTCACATCCCGGACATTATACTCCTGAATAAAAGCTATGTCAACCATGTGTCAATGAAGCATCGAGTCCAGACCCATCTGAGTGGCCAGAGAACGAAGCCCATTGACATTCAGGGAGGCACAAAAAGATGGGGAGCCATCAAAAAAGGGAGCGGGAAACACAAGGATCTAACTATCCAACCCGTCCTCACACTAGGCTCAAACATCAACCACTACCTTGGACCACATATGAACAAACATAACAGCTCCCCTTGTACCTGGTATAATCTACGACAGAACAACTGACCACTATCCTACCTTTCTCATAGCGAACATGGACATAACACCCCCAAAAAGCAAGACACTTTCATTTAGGTTACACAGTGAATCAGCTTTAGGCAATCTTACAAATGCACTTCACAATATTAACTGGGATTCTGAATTCAATAATACCCAGGATATAAATTCATTAGCTAACCTCTTCCTCTCCAAAACTCTAAGCCTCTGCAACCTTCATTGTCCCCTTCTTACCAAGCAAGTAACTGACAAAAGATTAAGCAATCCATGGCTCACAAGTAGCATTCTCAACATAATCAACAAGAAACATGAATATGAAAAGAAACTTAGGATTGGCCTAGTTTCAAAGGAAGTAGCTAAAAGGTACTCATCAATGCTTACCAATATCATAAGAAAGGCAAAATTTGCATATTATGTGAATAGATTCAATGAAGCAAAAGGCAACATGAAAAGCACTTGGAAAACAATATCTAGTATCCTAGGAACTAAACAACACTCACATAATCAAATAAAACTCTACAAGGATAGGGATATACCGTCAACTGACTTAGAAATGGCAGATAAATTTAATAGTTTCTTTTCATCGGTTGGTGCTAATCTTGCCAGCAAAATCCCACAGACTCAGACACATATTAACACATATCTCTCAGGCAGCTATCCAAACTCTCTTCTCCTTTCACCAATCAGCCCGGCAGATGTTGTGTCCATCATACACTCTCTAAAAACCAAGGCAAGGAACACCAGTGAAATTCCGTCCATTGTATACAAGAGAGCCTCCCATGCCCTTGCCCCACCCATAGCTTTACTGTTCAACTAATCTATAGTGTCACACCTTCCCTGATATCCTTAAAAAAAGCAAGAGTAACGCCAGTCCATAAAGGAGGCAATCCGGCGGACATAAACAATTATAGACCAATATCAAATCTCCCCATTCTATCAAAAATATTTGAAAAAATTATTTACAAACAGCTCTATTCCTACCTATTTATTTTATTTATTTATTTATGCATATACAAGAATGTACATAAGGAATGTGAGGATACAAATATGGTAATTACAGTCTTGTAAAGCCACTAGCACGCGCAGCGTTTCGGGCAGGTCCTTAATCTAAGAAAATTTTAAGGAGGTAAATACTTGCAAAATTTATAGACAAAAAAATTATAACAGATTACATGGAATGAAAAAAAAAGAGGATGAGAGAAAATTATAGGTACAGTATATTAGCAAGCACCAATGATGCAATCATTAGTCTCCTTGACGTAATCTACTCAGCCCTTGACAAAAATGAGTTTCCGATTGGACTCTTCATTGAGCTAAGAAAAGCCTTTGATACTGTTAATCACAACCACCTCTTACTTAAACTCCAGCATTGTGGAATCCGAGGCCTTGCCCTTGACTACATCCGATCCTATCTTACTGACAGACACCAATGTGTAACCATCAATGATACAACTTCTTATATATATATATATATATATATATATATATATATATATATATATATATATATATATATATATATATATATATATATATATATATATATATATGTCGTACCTAGTAGCCAGAACTCACTTTTTGGCCTACTATTCAAGGCCCGATTTGCCTTATAAGCCAAGTTTTCCTGAATTAATATATTTACTATAATTTTTTTCTTATGAAATGATAAAGCTACCCATTTCATTATGTATGAGGTCAATTTTTTTTTATTGGAGTTAAAATTAACGTAGATATATGACCGAACCTAACCAACCCTACCTAACCTAACCTAACCTATATTTATAGGTAAGGTTAGGTTAGGTAGCCAAAAAAAGCTAGGTTAGGTTAGGTTAGGTAGGTTAGGTAGACGAAAAAACATTAATTCATGAAAACTTGGCTTATTAGGCAAATCGGGCCTTGAATAGTAGGCTGAGAAGTGCGTTCTGGCTATTAGGTACGACATATATATATATATATATATATATATATATATATATATATATATATATATATATATATATATATATATATATATATATATATATATGTCGTACCTAATAGCCAGAACGCACTTCTCAGCCTACTATTCAAGGCTATTGCGTTCTGGCTATTAGGTACGACATATATATATATATATATATATATATATATATATATATATATATATATATATATATATATATATATGTCGTACCTAATAGCCAGAACGCACTTCTCAGCCTACTATTCAAGGCCCGATTTGCCTAATAAGCCAAGTTTTCATGAATTAATGTTTTTTCGTCTACCTAACCTACCTAACCTAACCTAACCTAGCTTTTTTTGGCTACCTAACCTAACCTTACCTATAAATATAGGTTAGGTTAGGTTAGGTAGGGTTGGTTAGGTTCGGTCATATATCTACGTTAATTTTAACTCCAATAAAAAAAAATTGACCTCATACATAGAGAAAAGGGTTGCTTTATCATTTCATAAGAAAAAAATTATAGTAAATATATTAATTCAGGAAAACTTGGCTTATTAGGCAAATCGGGCCTTGAATAGTAGGCTGAGAAGTGAGTTCTGGCTACTAGGTACGACATATATATATATATATATATATATATATATATATATATATATATATATATATATATATATATATATATATATATATATATATATATATATATATATATATATATATAAATGATCTGCCTAATGTCTCTAATATTCTTAAACCTATATTGTTTGCTGATGATACTACCCTTATCTATTCAGACTCCACCCACATACACTAAATAATGTTATGAATAATGAATTAAAAAAAGTCCACTTATGGATGTCAACTAACAAACTAACATTAAACATAAAAAAGACTTACTACATCTTATTTGGAAGCAAATCATCAAATGCAATTCAGCTACAGATAGACAACATTAACACCAGTAATAAAAATGATGGCAAGTTTCTTGGCCTATTCCTAGACAAGAGACTCAACTTCAGCACCCACATTCAACACATAACTAAGAAAGTTTCTAAGACAGTTGGTATACTCTTTAAAATAAGATATTATGTTCCTAACTCTGCTCTCCTCTCACTATATTATGCACTAATCTACCCCTATCTTAATTATGGTATCTGTGCATGGGGGTCTACCACTGCAAACGACCTTAAGCCCATCATCACCCAGCAAAAATCTGCTATCAGAATAATAACTAACTCTGCTTTCAGACAACACTCAGCTCCCTTGTTTAAATCCCTAAACTTGCTAAATATTAACTCCCTCCACACATTCTCTTGTGTCAACTACATTTACAAAACCCTGTTCTTAAATGCAAACCATGCTCTGAAACTCTCCCTGGACAGATGTAATAGGATCTATAATCACCACACCAGAAATAAATATATTTTTGATATCCCCAGGGTCAAACTTAATCTGTGTAAACACTCTATGCAAACACTTCCGCGAAACTACAGCAACGAAATGTTTCTACTATTTTCAGGGTTGTCAACTTCATACTTGTCCTACAGGGTTAATTTTGGTATCACTGAAATTGCAATAAAATTCTCTACATGGCCATATGCATATAAATATAGAATCAATGTCACAACCGACCCACAAGAGTGTGGGAAGTGGCCGAAGTGTTACCCGCGGCGGCATATCGGCGAAACCGCATCGAAATATGTATATTCAATTCACTGTCCTGACATTATTTTTCGATGTACGTATTTCATTTTTGTACCAATGTGTTCGCAATAGAATGTTCTAAAAGAACATAAGTATAAAACATCACATAAGGATGCGTTCGACTGGCAACAAATATAAAAACTACGTCGATCATACTCGTTGTGTCAGTAATACAATTGTTTTACCACGATGATTCTCTGCCATGCCGTTCTCCCCAAATAAGCTCTTCGGCTATTAGAGAGAACGTAAATTTCATGGCAAACATTTCTAAACTATCCCCAAGTAGATCTGATCGAAATTGGAATTTATACAAATATTTATTCTCGTGACTCCCGTCAGAGTCAGCTTTGCGGAACCCGAACAAAACTTGACGCGCTCGTGCGCCACTGAGTGGCGAAAGTGATAATTATTAAGGGACCTAGTCTATGGAACCCACTCCCTAGTGAATTGAAAAGCTGTCAAACTTTTGCCATATTTAAGAGCAAAAGCAAAAAGTACCTAATTTCATCTTCTTAGTTTCCTACACTGAGCTTTAAATTTGCTCTGTATCTATTGTTACCCAATCTCCCAATTTTTATGTACTTAACCCAAACAACCTTATCATTGTGTTCATTGCTGTCTTCTTTTATGTGCTAGCCATATGCTGTATTGTACCTACCAATTTTTGTCAAGTACCATTCAAGCTGTCATTGCAATCAATCTGAGCAATCTATGTGTTTTAATACACCTACAATTTTCTCTCATCTTTTTTTTTCTTGCCTTGCAACTGTTATAATTTTTTATAAATTTTGCACATATTTACCTACTTTAAATTTTCTTAGATTAAGGACCTGCCTGAAACGCTGCGCATACTAGTGGCTTTACAAGATTGTAATTACCATATTATGTATCCTCACAATCTCAATGTAACTTCTTGTATATACATAAATAAATAAATAAATAAATAACTAGGCTATTTAAAGCAGCATCTGTTCTCCCCAGACGCATTCATAAATTTTAACATACTGCATGTGCATTAAAATCGAGTTTGTTCTCATATATAAATTAATATTACTATGCAAAAAATTTTATGTATAGTTAGGCGGAGGTTAGGTGTTTAGGTTCTGTTGGAGATTATTTGTATTTGCAACCCATCCTCGACTCAAGTTTATTACATCCAGTGGTTGCCTACAGACGCATTCATAAATTTTAACATGCTGCTCATTCAAAACAGGAATTTTCTCATTTATAAATTAATATTATAATAAATTAGCATATTGTTCATATATAGGCAAAGGTTAGGTCTTTAGGTTCTGTTGGCAATTATTTGTATTTGTAGTACGTGGGTGAAGCATTTATAGCATTGTGGTTCGAATAAAATTCGTCAGTAAAACACTTGTCCAGCCCGTCCTCCAAAGATGCAAAAGTGATTCCATGCACCCGCCAAACCCCCTGTTTATGAATGAAAAACGGTTTACACATGGCATGAAGGAAAGCTAACTCTCAATATATTGATATTTAATTGATTGACTTAAATTACTCGAAGTACCACCCTATTTTTACTGAAAAGGGAAACAGATAAATAAGCAATAGAAAAGGACTGAAATATCCATGCCTGTGGATAATGTGACTATTAAGAATTATTCCTTGAATATTAATGGACTATAGATAAAATTACTATTCAAGAGGTAAACTTTCCCAAACTTCACAAATGGAGGGTTAATACCAGAAGTTGAGTACTCCTGGTACGGTTCATCGAGGCTGGTTCTTCCTCGAAAAAAGTTAGTAACTCTTACTAAGATATAAATAAAATAGACATTTGATAATTTGGTTAGTAGAAAGAATATATTGTATAATGATTAAATCAGAAGATTGTTCTCATCTAAAGTTCATGAGGCTATGAAATTATACTTGACTTCCTAAATCACGTAAATGAAATATAATCTCAAGTTATTATTAGGTTTCAACCGTTCATTAGTAAATAGTAAGTAAATTAGAATAATTTCAGCTGCTTAGCTGTAACAGTGAACAGAGGTGCGGTGTCGAGATGGCGTCATCTGGGACTTGCTGGAACACGTGATCCACTAGCATAGCGTGGGAAATTGTTGCTATCACAGCAGCTCCAACACACGCTGGAAACCCAATAGAATGTAAAAATTGTCTACACAAATTAGATTATGTCATTACGATTCAATGGATGAGACAAATTAAATTCTTTGCGGACATACATGGCGTTAGGGAAGGTATTATAACGTAACGATGGACTAAGTGCACAGTAATAATATAGAGAGCTCCTATAAAAATACTAGAACACTTAACCTGCTGGTTGTCCACCGATGCAATCCTTGGATCGTTAATGGAGTAGTTGCACACTCCAAGGCCGATTAATAGCATGGGCCTATCGTGTAATTGATGAAAGCTTCGCCTCTCCCTGGACTAATGGCCGCCACATTGTCTAAGTGTCGTCCAACCGCATGGAGCTCAGGCATCCGACTCCTCCCTTCCTCTACCCCTCTCTCGCGCATGCGCAACATATTAGTAGAAATGGAAAATTATTTTCCTTGTAATTACTCTACTTAATACGTCAATGAGAATTGGGTTGCAATTATAGGAAGTTAAATATTGTTTCCATTCTCGCTGAATAACAATAATTATGAACAGTGTTCTTATTTAACGAGAAATGGAGAGAAGTTCTGTTTCTTCCATGACGGTTTAATATAACAGATAAACTGTTATATAGTGATATTTTAGTTAATAACTCGTTGTTATTGAATCATTAGTTGTTATATTATCAGGTATTAATTTTCATAAAGAATACTGATAAAAGTTGAGAATATTATTCAATTCTCTGGCATGTTGGCAATAATTATGTCTTGCTGGACCTAGATTCAGGAAGCTCTGTGTATTTCTTCGTAAGTGGGTTTGCTACGAAGGTTCCTAAGTGCGCCCTAAGAAGATGCTTAGGTGCGATTCAATAAGGTCCACTTAGGAAGAAAATTGTTGGTTCACCTGCGTGCCGATAGAGGTCACTACTGTGTTTCGTTTGGCCAATCAGAGAGCAGCAACATTATTCATATTGAAGATTTAGCGTTGGCTTATCGGAGCTCTACTGCCTCCTATTTACGTCAAATTTTCTTATAAAATTAGTATATTTCGATGTAAAACAATGTTTTTTCAACTTCTACAGCCAGCACCGACATTGTAGTAAACAAATATGTTACATTTGTTGTTTACCTACGTAATTCTAAGAGATACTGTGTAGCTGTCCATGTTGCTCGGAAGATGCGCTGACAATTATTGTATATATTTACTGAATTTACCCAAGGGCCACTAACTATCTAGTGGCCTCGAAGAGGACAGAAAGCCGGCGGCTTGTTAAAGGGCCCGCCAATTGTCTACTGATATTTTTTAGCTGGAATTTGGCATTTACGGCTTCAGCGGGTAGGCGGTTCCATGGGTTTATAGCCCTCTTGGTAGAAAAAAACATCTGTTTTCAGTCCTACTTGAGAGAACATACTCTCCAACACTATATCTGTGATTGCCCTGTTATCAGTGACTTCATACCAAATGGTATGAGGTATTTTGAGCTCTGTAATTACTTCATACACTCAGGAATATTGGAAGATATTCTTGTGCTGCACCCAGATTTTGCCAGTGGAGGCTAATAGATCAGCATTAAGTATTTTGTTCTCTCCTAATTCCATGTATGACTGGCCATCCTGTGAGATGAGGATGTTGGATGAGCTTGTAGCTGGTTTTTGATCTACACTGTGTGGTCCTTTATACAGAATAGGGAAGTAAGTAAGTAAGTAATTATCAAAAGAAGGCACCAAACCGGGAAGGCTATGTAGCACCATCAAATACGCAAAATAATCAGAGGGCGCTAAATATCACCAAGGATGCCAATACGAGAACAAAAACGCATAAGGCGAACGATATCAAAAGTATCCGAGTCACCAAGAATTCTATCGAGGGACAGGTGACCGCGAGGGGCGGTCGGAAAGCAAGACACACGCTCGTCCTGGAAGTCAGGACATTCAAGAAGGACATGCACGACCGTAAGAGGGACAATGCAACTAGGACAATAAGGAGCAGGGCGGCGCTCCATCAAGTGACCATGGGTTAAGCGAGTATGGCCAATACGCAACCTCGCCAGAGCTGTTTCCCACCGCCGGTTACGGTGGAAGGAGGACGGCCACGAGGAAACACAACATTTAAGAGTACGTAGCTTGTTACCAGTAACAGACAACCAAGAAGCCTGCCAACGGGTAAGGACTGAGGAATGGATAACCGGGTAAAAGTCGGAATACGGAATGCCTTTACGAGAGATGGGACAAGAGCGGACAGCTTCCTTAGCGGCAGCATCCGCACGCTCATTTAAAGACACGCCAATATGGCTGGGAACCCAACAAAACTCAACCGACTTAAATTTACTGTGAACGAGAAACAGCCAATGCTGGATCTCGACAACTACTGGATGAACTGGATTAAAGCACCCGAGAGCCATGAGGGCACTACGAGAGTCAACAACAACCACAAAGGAAGACTGACAACGAGAAAGCAGGAGACGAAGAGCATAGAGAATAGCATAAAGTTCCGCTGTAAAGATGCTAGTCTCCGGAGGCAAGCGACACATATAAGTGCGATCAGGAAAAACAACAGAGTAGCCAACACCGTCCGCTGACTTAGACCCATCGGTGAAGACAGAAACGGAGCGGGAGTGAGAAGAAAAGTGCTCGAGGAAAAGGCGTTTTAGAACCGTAGGAGGGGTAAAAGCTTTAGTGATACGAGTCAAGGATGTACAAAACCGCGGAAGAGGGACCCTCCACGGGGGCAAAGAAGGAACAACACGAGGAGAAACATCAGAAATACGAACGGAAAGAGAATCCTGTAGGCGAGATAACCGGACAGAAAGAGGGAGGTGGTGAAGAGGAACAGGAACCGCAGGAGGGGTAAAAGTTAAAGCACGACAGAGGCGAGAGGAAGGATGTTGCAAGGACCACGCAAGATAGCGAAGACAGTAGCGATCACGGCGGTCCTGGAGAGACAGGAAGCCAGTGTCAACATACAAGCTAAGGACGGGAGTCGAACGAAAGGCACCAGAACTGAGGCGCAACCCAGTATGGTGCAAAGCATCAAGACGGCGAAGAGTAGAAGGAGAAGCAGACGAGTAAGCAGGGCAACCATAATCGAGCTTAGACAGGACGAGAGAGGAATGTAAAGCAAGGAGAGTGCGCCTATCTGCCCCCCAAGAAGTATGGGACAAGACCCGAAGGAGGGTAAGGGCCTTAGAGCACTCAACACGGAGGTAAGAGATATGGGGAGACCAAGACAAACGAGTGTCAAGGAATAACCCCAAAAGCTTCGCGGAATCTTTGTATTCAAGGGGATGACCATAAAGTGACAAAGAGGGACGAAGAACAACCCGTTTCCGCGTAAAAGTCATGGCACAAGTCTTAGAAGTAGAGAACTTGAAGCCATGACCTGTGGCCCAAGACGACACGGCATCAATTGCAAGTTGAAGCCGGCGTTGAAGGAGAGGCGAATCATCACCCTGACAACAAAGGGTAAGATCATCGACATAGAGAGCGGAGAAGACACCAGAAGGAAGAGAGGAAAGAAGACCATTGAGGGCAACCAGAAAAAGAGCAGTGCTCAGAACACTACCCTGGGGCACACCTTCGTATTGCTGAAAAGAGGGAGACAGAGCGGTACCAAGGCGCACCCGAAAGGAACGACGAGAGAGGAAGCTGCGGAGAAAGAGAGGGAGATGACCACGAAGGCCAAAAGAATGAAGTTGAGATAGGATATGATAACGCCAAGTGGTGTCGTAAGCCTTTTCTAGGTCAAAAAGGACGGCAACAACGGAGGTCTTCGCAGCAAAAGCAGTACGAATATAGACCTCCAAGTTCACCAGGACATCTGTCGTGCTGCGGCACTTGCGGAAACCAAATTGAGAAGGGGAGAGGAGGTGATGGTGTTCCAGGAACCACATCAGACGAACGTTAACCATACGTTCAAAGAGTTTGCAGACACAACTTGTGAGAGCAATAGGGCGAAAGTCCTTAGGGGAAGTACCCAGAGACCCCGGTTTGCGAACAGGGAGGACAACGGCATCGAGCCAGTCCTCAGGGACTGACGACGACTCCCAGATCCGATTATACAGACTCAGTAAATACTGAGACGTGCTCGGAGGGAGATGGCGAAGCATCTCATAATGAATACCATCGGAGCCCGCCGCCGTAGAACCGCAGAGGGCCAGGGCAGAACGAAGTTCAGAGAGAGAGAAGGGATCATTATAGGGAAGCTGAAGATGAGTGCAGAAATCTAAAGGACGAGACTCAAGGACAGGTTTACAAAGAAGGAAAGATTGGGGAAGATGAAGACCAGAGCTAACAGAAGAAAAGTGGGAACCCAGTTCGGAAGCGACCTGCAACGGGTCCGCCACAAGAGTATCATGGAGGTGAAGGACCGGTGAAACATCGGGAACGAACTTACCCGCTATCTTGCGGATACGCTTCCAGATCTGGGCCAGAGGGGTTTCGGACGTAATTGTCGAGACATAAGATGCCCAACATTCACGTTTAGCCGTACGGATGGCCCTACGGGCCACCGCACTCGCTTTCCGAAAGAAAAGAAAAGAATCGGTCGTCTGCCTACGGCGGTGCTTCTTCCAGGCTGCACGCTTACAGCGGACAGCCCGAGCACAGTCCGCATTCCACCAGGGAACGCACTTCCGTGGACCCCGAGAGGAAGAGCGAGGAATAGAGCGGAGGGCAGCGTCGAAGACAGTGTCATGAAAAAGGAGGAGAGCGCGAGAGAGGGGCAGAAGGGAGAGGTCAGAGAGAGTAGCACTGAGGGAAAATAGGGTCCAGTCCGCCTTAGCAAACTGTCACCTAGGGAAAGAGAGGGAAGGGCGAAAAGAGAAAAAGGAAACAAGGATGGGGAAATGATCACTTCCATGGAGGTCATCAAGAACCTGCCACGTGAAATCTAAGTAAAGAGAAGAAGAGCAGAGAGAAAGATCAAGACAAGAAAGGGTGCGAGTTCGAGAGTCCAAATGAGTGGGCTCACCAGAATTCAGAAGAGACAGGGAAGAAGAGAGGAGAAACGGCTCAAGGAGGCGACCCCGGGTATTCGTCAGAACGTCACCCCAAAGAGAATGACGACAAATGAAGTCACCCAGCAGGAGCACAGGCTCCGGCAAGGAGTCTAGGAGGTGTTTCAAATCAGGAGAGAGAGCGGGACACTCGGGGGGAGATAAATGGAACAAACTGTGTACCATTTCCCCACAAAGATACGAGCAGCAGAACAATGGAGAGGCGAAGGAAAAAGTAAAGGAACAAAGGGAACATCAGCCCGAATCAAGAGAGCAGAAGAATTAGAAGCCCCAGCAATGGCTGGGGGGGGGGGGAGAGAAAGGAATAGCCACGAAAACGACCAGGACGAGCACCAAGCATTGGCTCCTGGAGACAGACACAAAGGGGCGAAAACCGCGAAACCAGAAGTTGGAGTTCGAGGAAATTGGCGTAATAACCTCGAACGTTCCATTGAAGAATGGACAACGACGAGAAGAGAAAGGACAAAAACAGAGAACAAGGAAGAAACAAAGGCGAAAGACCAACAGAGCACGTTAAAGAATATCAGGGTCGGGATCAGGGTCAGCAAAGTCAGGGTTAGGGGGCATGGGTAAACTGAGCAAAGACGGAGGGAAGGAAATGGGAGAACAGATCAGAGGTGGGCGGGCAGGGTCCGGAGGAGGAGGAGGAGGAGGAGACAACGGAGAGGAGCAGTCAAGGACAGCAGCAGGAAGAGGGGGAGTAGAAAGAGAGGAGCGCACCCCAGCAAGAGCAGCAACCGAAAGGGAAGCAGGGGCCAAAGAAACCTCCATAGCAGGAACAGGGGGCGCAAGCACTGAAACAGGAGGGGAAGGAGCAACAGAGCCAGAAGGAGGAGCTGAGGAAGAAAGCGAAGCCTTCTTACCCGCCGGGGAAGAGGAAGGAGAGGAGCCAGGCTTACGCTTCTGACTTAAAGAGACCGGTGTCCCAGCAACTACGTACCGGGCAACGGATTCCAGTGTCTCAACAGGAGAAGCCGAACGAGAGCACACACGACGGCCGTTAGGAGAGCGATGGACATCCGCCCGCACCGACAGGCGGCGGGGAGAGCCGATAGATGGAGGAAGAGGATGGGAAGGAGGATCGGAGGGGGACGAGGAAGAAGACACAGAAGACACGACAGACCGGGTAGAAGGAAGGGGAACCCCAGACAGAGGACCAGGAGGAGGATCCTTCGGGAGAGAACCCAAAGGGACAGAGGAGGGGGCAGTGGGCGCATCAGGGTCCAAGGCCCGGAAACGGTTGTGAGTCTGAGGAAGGCGGGAAGGACGAGGAGAGGAAGAGCGCAACACACGAGCATAAGAGATATTAGCATAAGGCGGGAGCCGGCGAACCTGGCGCCTCGCCTCAGGAAAAGATAAACGCTCCCGGTGCTTCAAGTTGAGGACGGCTGCCTCAAGCTTGTAATGGACACACGCACGGGAGAAGGTAGGATGGGCCTCACCGCAGTTGAGGCAACGAGCCTGGGGAGAAGCGCACTCCGACTTAGAGTGACCTTCGCCACCACACAAAGGACAGAGAGAGACAGTCCCGGAGCAGCGGAGGGCACCATGCCCAAACCTCCAGCACTTGTTGCAGAGCCGAGGAGAAGGAATGTACTCCTGGACAGAGCACCTGGCACCAGCAAGAATGACAGAGGGTGGAAGGGTCCTACCATCAAAGGTAATCTTCACAACCCGGAGGGGTTGACGGCGACTACCACGAGGGGGACGAGTAAACGTGTCCACCTGGAGAATAGAGTGGCCCTGGGCAGCGAGGATATGTCGAATATCGTCGTGGCAGTCGCGCAGGTCCCGAACACCGGTCGCAACATGGGGCGGGAGCAAAATAGTGCCAACACTGGCATTCAACTGAACGTTCTTCGAGACCCGAACGGGGGTCTCGCCAAGGCAGGATAAGGCAGCCAAGCGGGAAGCAGCATCCTGAGAAGGAGCAGCAACGACACGTGTACCGAGACTAGTGGGGTTGAAAGTAATGGAGGCATCCACGGAATCAATGAGATGTCGATGGAGGGAGAAATCGTCAGGAGGCGCAGAATCAAGAGGGAGGAGATCAAAATATTTGGCCCACGAAGCGGGACAAAACAAGGCTTGATAGGTAGCAGAACTGGAAGGAATCGAGCGAGGGCGGCCGTGACGAGGACGGCGGTGAGAACCCCCAGAGAGAGAGGGGTTAAAAGGCGCAGTAGTTACAACTAGAGAAGGAGCCGCGCCAGGGGACGAGGTAGTCACCACTGGGGGCTTGGGGCTCGACCCAACCACAGAGGAGGGAGGGGAGCCAGAGGAAGGAGTCAGAGAGGCCAAAGGAGGAGCAAGGTCGGGGCCCAATGCAGCGGAGGCTACAGAGCCCGGTCTTCCAATACGGACCGACTCGGGGGCTTGGTCGCCCACCCCACGAGCCTGAGAAGGTAAACCAGAAGAAGCCGAAGCAGGGTAATCATTTTGACGAAAGAAAGAATTCACTCACGAATGTGCCCCCACACCCACCATGGAGCCACAATTAGAGGCAGGACACCCAACAAGAAGCTATCGCCGATCTTGTCGGGGCCTCCTAGGGTTGCGTCGCGAGTATACGCCCCACAAACGCCACCTTAAGAAACCGACAGTCCGTCGAGATCGGGTTCAGTGACGAAGTGGGGATTGACAATAAAAGGTTCCCCTCGCTCTCGACGTCGGGTACTGCAGTTCTACGGGTGCATGAGTATGCCTCCTCAAGCACCCGGGCGTCAAAATAGAAGAAGTCCAAGGGAAGAACCAGAACGAGCAAAAGGTCGGTAGGAAACGGCAAGCAGATAGGAGAAGAGGGGGGAGAAAAACGAAACAGAAGGAAAAGGAAAAGATGCCCAGCAGAATTGGAGAGGACGGCAGCAGGAGCACAAGGCTAGAAAAGGACAGAGGACTGTCCTAAGGAGCATCACACTCCGGCAGCCGCCCACTAAGCCCCCACACGGCGACAACGAGCTGAGCGGGGAGGGGGACAGAATAGGGAAGCAGCACATTGCTGTGTATACCTAAACATGTTTAAAAAATACATTGTTTGAGAGGAGTCTTGTAGAAACTGGTAAGAGTAATTATAATATAATGTTTCCATGATTCAGTGCTTACCTCTTGTGAAAATCGCGAAGAGTTGTTTAGTCAGAGTTGATTTGTTTTTTGTATTGAGGCTGGTATTTTCTAAATTGATTCCATGTACAGTACTGTATGTCTAACCATCCTGTGAGATGGGAGTATTAGATAAACTTACAGCTAGTTTTTTATCTACACTGTGTAATATTCCATATAGAATAGGGTAGCAGCACATTGCTGTGTATACCTAATCTTCTTAATAAAAAAAATCAGTAATAAAGATTTTAAATTATAGTTTGTATTATTACAAATACAGTACTGTATTATCCTTATTAAATCATGTTGACCATGGATCATTAAGATCTTATGTTGATATGTAACAGTCATATTTCTTTTGAACTGCTAATCCATGCTAATCATTCATTAAATTGTGCATTATGTCTCAATTTTTCACTTCCTTGGATATACTGTACAGTACAAAAAGATAGGATAAAAATAAACCAGTAATATTTCTTTCATTATATTTTTCATTTAAATAACTGCATCAATATTTTTACAGCTGACAGGATTTGTTTTACCATACAGGTGCATTATTTGTTAAAAAAAATTTGGTTTATTGTTACACACAATGGTGCTATATAGCCTTCCCAGCTTGGTGCCTTCTTTTAATACTTACTGATTAAAATATAAATGATAAATACATTTTATTCAGGAAAAGTACATACAGTTGACTGACAAACATAATGTTGGATTTATAGACAGAGCTAGTACATACAATACCTAAAGCCACTAATACTCATAGCATTTCGGGCAAGGTGTGGGGAAAAAAACAGACTAAAACTTAATAGTAATCAGGATTAGGTATAAATTGTGTTGAAAGAAGGAATAAAAAATACAAAAAGGGGGGTTAACATAGCATAAATCAGCAATTGCACATGTTGGTGAACAGCGTTGTTTAAAAAATAGCAAGACATGGGTTGACATTTAGGAGGTAAGTTAGGTTACATGGAGTTAATTAAGCAGTACTTGGTTTAACTTAAACTGGTTGAGAGAGGTACAGCCTTTGACATGATTCGGGAGGTCATTGCACATTCTGGGTCCCTCGATTTGTAGAGCACTTCTAGTTTGGTTACACACAGCCAAATTGAGTAACAGGAAGAGGTCTTGGACACAAATTTGTTCCATGCTAAATGTAGAGGAATTAGCTGAGTATTCCTCAAATAAAATAAGTTGCCTCAGCTTATAAGGTAAATAAAATAAGCATTTCTCAAATAAGTAGCTGCCTCACCTCACTGCCTTACTGCTACATAGCCTTCCCGGCATGGTGCCTTCTTTTGATAATTACTTGTTCCACACCCAAATTGTATAACAGGAAGAGGTCTTGGACCCCTACCTCCCTCTCTCTTTTTTAATAGTCTATATATTCATAATTATAGCTTTAAGTATTTAATGATTCAATGAATAAAGTTTTTAACATTTTTACCCTTCTCCTTACCAAACATCATTTGTGCAGCATATTTTTATTTTATGTCTCACCCAGATTTAATTTCAAAATAAAACCAAACTAAATAAATTAGAAATGGGTATGTATAGCTAAGGTACAACCTTACTACTAGGTGAACAGGGGCATTTGGTGATAGTAAATGATCCCATCAGGCAGGGCTCATCACCTTTTCTCATATTTCATGTTCACCAGTGTTTATTTACTTAATAACTACGGGTATAATATCTTGCTATTATAAAACTAATTCTACTATCATCAAACACATATTTACTTCAAGTTTCAAGCAGAGAATGCTTATATAACTAACACGAAGGACTCCTCTTCACTAGATTCACCAGCTATAATATTTTGGTCATGTTCCAATACAACCCGTTCTCGCAAATTTAATAAGTCAATATTGACTTATTAGTTGCGTGCATAGGTGACATACTAAACATAATAGATTCCCTTGAAAAGCTTCATAGAAAACACAGACCTTACCTAACCTACTTAGTATGTTAAAATAAGCATCTTATAGCTTCGTAATTACAATTGCTACTTAACCTATTATAGGTATAGGTTAGGTAATAATTGTAATTACGAAGCAATAAGATGCTTATCTTAACATACTAAGTAGGTTAGGTAAGGTCGGTGTTTTCTATGAAGCTTTTCAAGGGAAACTATTACGTTAAGTATGTCAACTATGTACATATTTAATAAGTCAATATTGACTTATTAAATTTGTGAGAATGGGTTGTCCAATATCATAAATCGATCCCAGTGTTATGTAGTAGAGAAAAAATTACTTATATCCAGTTTACGTAAAGCTACGAGTGGTCGAAACCACACTTAAATCCCGGAATGAACTTACGAAGGTTTTTCCACTTAGTGTAGTTACTTGAATACCGACGTAGCCGCCATGAAGGCACTAAGACGGAAAACGCTCTTAGCTAAGAGGAAAAACCTTCGTAAGTACCTTTCTGAATCCGGCCCCTGGATATTATCTGACGCAATACTGCCCTCGATGTGGGGAGAATTTTAATAAATGATCAGCGGATAGGAAAATATTAATTTATATTAGTACTACAGTTAGTAGGGTTAGTAGATACTATGCTTAGTATACAATAGTGATGATGTATTATGATACAATAAGGATGTATTAGTGTTGGAACTTTCCAACATAACTCCCAGGGGGGGGGGGGGAACTCGGGTCGCAGTTCAATGTTGAGTGCTGACGTACCCATTCCGAAGTTATTCTTGTGGGAAAAACCTGCTGGGATTGATATGAGAAAACTACCAGGGACTTGTACTGAACTAAATTAAAAATTACTGTCTGCAAATTAATTCAACTAAAGTCTCTAGCTAGGGTCGTAAATCCTAGCTCCTCTTTTCTTAATGACAGATTGTGGGCTGTAAGGGACAGGTGGGGTGAATGAATTAGTTGATAGGTTGATGGAAGATCCACAGTCCACCTGTAGACAGGTATCTCACATCAGCTTGTATTTTATACAAGGATAAGATTTAATAAATTCAGTTCTTTGACTGAAAACTGGTTCTGTTTAAATCAGGGATTTAAACATACAAAGTCTAGCCTAGCTCCATAACTATTAACAGCCAATATATTCTTATACTATAAACAACAATTTAAATTGTATAAGTATGATAAATCACCTTAAATGTAGTCTAAGTACTGTTACTAAGTACTAGAAATTATATTTAATTAAATGAACTTATATGATAACTAAGCAAGCAATTGTTAACTTAATTTATATATTAAAGGATATATGCAGATATATTCAAGGATATATATAGATGTAGATTTATATGAAGAAGTTCAGTCAGCCTGACTGAATATTTTCCCATACCATGGACACTCATGAGGATTTGTTTACCTCGACTGAATCTTTTCTCACACAATGGACACTCATGAAGTTTGGGGCTTAAAGATTCAACTGCTGCACTACAATATTAATAAACTTACTGAAATATGAGGCGTTGCCTCGCTCTATAACCGACAGACAGACTATAGGATATATCAAAGTTACACAAGCATACAATTGGTCAATTAATATACTAAATAACCTTCAATATACTTCTCTGAATGCCTGGGTGCCTGTCTGACAAAGTGTGCCAGACTGGATAACTCTCTTGTCATGAGTTTAGGCACGATATTTTATATTACAGCTTTGCTGTTTGATGTTCTAGTAGCATAGCTACGTGATTGTCCTTAATTGCAGTTGCACAAAAGATGAGGGTGGCGGTGGAGACAGTGTCACTGTGTGCTCCACTATACACTCTTATTTGATATAAATGTTCAAGGAATTTTCCTTGTAGATATTGTCCAGGTACTTCCCCAGTTGTAGAAAGTAATCACTGGTGATAAAGATAATTCGATAAGGTGTCCTGAGCTAAGTAACGTTCGCTAAGGCACTGTTGTATGTTCTCACTCCTTAGTAAACAAACGAATTCTGGCCGTGGAGTGTGGTGGGCGCTTCTTGTTCCTGAGATACCCCTCCCTCTCCCTTGAGAGGGGTAGCTTTCAATGAATATTGATTGATTATTTTTACTGTCTAGACATATGATTGAGATAAGATGTGATTATAATATAATTAGATATAGGATATAAAGATTATAAGTAGTACTTGATAGTACTACTGATTCTTATTAAGGATTCGATTTATAATCTCTACCGGATGTTGATTAATGTTCCAATAGTTTTTTAATTAAGAAATCCTTCTAGAAGCTTCTGGATCCTTGAGAGATCATGCACAAAGTTACGTAGGCACCTATAGGGCCCCCTATGGTGTACGTGATCCTAGTGGCATTGTCATCTAGGATCAAGATGTATAATGAATCTATAGTGATTCTGCTATGATTTTGATATGATATAGAAATAATACATTTCTTAAATGATAATATTGATATGGTGGGTAAAATTTCCCACAATTCTTATGTTAGTACGCACATAATGGATATCCCGTATTTGTCAAAGACAGATAAGACCCTAAGTCTTGCAGGGAACTCATGTTAAATGTAAAACATTGAATTGTTAAATCATCTAAAGTTATTAACTACTAAAACTTACAATGTATTCAATGACTGGTGTCACTATGACGTGTAACGGTTGTGTCACTAAGTCTTAAAGTCTTGTAAACTCAGATATATTCTCCAGATGTAATAATGGTGTAGTCTGTGGCCTACACAAATTAAATTAATGGTTAAATCATGCAAGTTAAGGAGACTTAGAATCTACAGTGAGGTGAATGTCCTGGTCACTGTGGCTTGTAACTGATTAGTTACTGGACATCACAACACGGTATCATCATGACTACCTTAAATTGGATGGTAAATTATTTGCCCTTAGTCAGAGCTATAATATTGTTGTAGTTTCCGTTTGCATTGTTGAGCAGTGGCTCTAAATGGTTGGGTGCTCGGTGGATCAGAATTGTTGTCCTCGGAAACTGTAGGTAAAGTTGGTTCTGTAGAACACTCTCATTCTGCTAATTCGAGAGGTACCAACTTCTCTAATGTTTTTTAGGGTAGCCTCGGCACAAAACCCGTGCTACTCTCACGGCGCCTTGGTGATCTGGGTGAACAGAGACAATCTTGCCTATAGACCATTCTGACCTGGGTCCATCACTATCAATCAACACTAGGTCTCCTGGTTTGAGTAGAACTTTGTTATAGGGGCTCGAAGCTCCATAGTGGTATTCCCTTAGAGCTGTGAAGTACTCTCGAGTCCACACCTCATTTCACTTTTTGACTACCCTCAAAAGATGTTGATAACTCTCCACTAAATCACTCCTAGTCACATGTGAAGGGTCGACTGGATCCTCTTCTGCTAAAGGTATCAGAGGGCTCAGTAGGCTTCCATGGATTAAATGTGAGGGACTCAGGGGTTCTCTCTGAGAGAAGTTATCCAATAGGTAAGTTAAGGGACGGTTATTGACTCGTTCCTCAATTTCTACGACGAGTGTTTCTAATTCAGGGAAACTAATTTTCTGTCGTTGCAAGGTCTTACTTAAACATTTCTTGATAGTCCCTACCATACGTTCGTAGAAACCACCTTGCCAGGGGGTTCTGGGAGGTATAAATTTCCAGTGGCATTGTCGTCTTTGCATTACAGACTGCACTTCTGGGTGATGCCATATCTCTCGTAGGCAGGCTGTTCCAGCCACAAAATTTGATCCATTGTCGGATATCATTAGTTTGGGGCAGGATCTGAGCGCAGCAAATCTACGAAAGGCTTGGATAAAGACTTCTGCACTCATGTCAGAAGTTACTTCTAAGTGTACGCCTCGTGTGGTTGCACACGTGAAGAGGCAAATATAAGGCTTCACTGGTACCTTATCTGGAGTGCCAGTGAGAAGTAAGGCTCCTGTGTAATCGACACCAGTGGTCTCAAAAGGACGAAGATGGATTATCTCTCCTTAGGGAGTGGTGGAGGTCCTGGATAAGGACACACTCGAGCGTCGTACCTTCTGCAAATTACACAAGAATTAATAAGTGATTTGACAGTTTCACGACCTTAGGGAAGCCAATATTTCTGTCTTAGGTCAGTGAGAGTGTCTAACACTCCTCCATGTAAAGCACCATATTGATGATGGTGCAAAACAAGAAGTTTTATGATAATGTGGTGACGTGGTAGAAGTATTGGATTTTTTGTATCCAAATCAATTTCTGCATGAAGCAGACGTCCTCTACACCTTAATATATTATAGATGTTGGCATCATACCAGATACCTAGAGACTTAGTTAATTTATCTGGAAAATTTTTATATTCACTTCCATACGTTTCTTGTTCTGCACATTTGATCCAATAGAGGATAGGATTGGGAAACTTATGTCTGATTCCTATCTTAGCAAGAAAATCAAATACATGTGCCGTTACTCTTAGTAACTTACTCAAGTTGGAATAATTGTGAGAGTTAATAGCTAAGGTCTGATGAGGTTCTGGGTCTGTCATGGGATTAGTGATATTGGTCACTATGACTTCTTGTTTCTGTTTAGGCCACTGACCACTAACAAGCAATGAAGGTCCATTAAACCACATCAGAGACTTGATCAGCTGTTTTAGTGATAAACCTCTCGAGAGGTAATCTGCTGGATTGTCCTTGGTACGAACATGTCTGAGTTTATATCCTGCAGATAATTCATGGATTTCCCTAACACGATTGCTGACGTATGGAATTTTATTATTATTGTTTCTCCCCCATTGTAAGACTGCCACATTGTCTGACCACACTACGATCTCACCAAAGTGAATATTATTGAGTGTCTTGGTCAGGCAATGAGCCAATCTTACTCCCACCAGCAATGCAGTCAACTCCATTTGAGGTAAAGATCTCTTTTTGATTGAAGCAACTCCTGCTTTTAATGTGAGTAAAAATGATTGTGCATTATTGACTAAGTAGGCTGCAGTGCCGTAAGCTTTACCAGAGGCATCGCAAAAGATGTGCAAATTTGAGAGTAAGTTTTGTTCTGAGGCATTACGAGGAAATTTCAAAAAATCCTAATTGATTGAAATCCTTGTAAGTGTTTGCCATTTATCTTGCAACTCAATTGGCACGGATCATCCCATCCCATATTTTTCTGCCAGTATTACTGCATGAGGAGTTTGCCCCTTATTAAATTAGGACTAAGTAAGCCCAAAGGGTCAAATGGTTGACTTACATACCAAAGTAATTTTCTCATAGTAAGAGTTGAATTATTTGTTTGTACTGACTTGACATTCATCTCGTCGATAACTGTGTTCCATTCCACGCCCATAACTTTTAATTGATTAGGTACCCCGATAACCAGGAAACTCTTTCTCGGTCATCTGGTTTAATTGTTTATTGTTTGAGGCTCATGATTGTAGTGGCATATTGGCTCTTAGCAACTCACGATTAGCCTCATGATAAATTTCTACCAATTTAAATTTGTCATTAGTGATTCCCTGAAAGTTGTCTACATACAAGTTGTTGGTAATTTCTGCTTTATATGGGCTATTTGACTTCTTCAAATGTGTATCTACCGTTGCTTGAAGTAGAAACGGTGAAGAGGTCGCTCCGAATAGCACAGAGGCAAACCTGTAGGTAATGACATCACTGTCAAGATCCAGTGGATCCTTAATACAGAGAAATTTGGTAAAATCTCGATCCTCCTCTTGTAAGCCTACTCTAAGGAAAACTTTACTGATGTCAGCAGTATAAGCAAACATACCAGTACAGAATCACAATAATACGTCGTATAGCCTTTGAGTTAGGCTAGGTCCTGTTTGGAGACATTCATTCACGGACACGCTGTTTGCTGTCACTTTGGCACTACAGTTAAAAACGATACGTATTGGTGTCGTCATTGAGTCTTTAATTACAGCGTGATGGGGTAGATAGTGATCGTTTTTCGGTTATCATTATCAACAACTTCAATTAATTTACTGTTGAGTTGTTGTTGAATTAATTGATGATACATGTTCAATTTATCAAGCAGTTTCTGTAGCTGTATTATTTGAGACTTTACTTGGGATGCTGTCATGAAATAATTAACTGGAAGTTGTGAATAGTTCAACTTCCATGGCAGACTCACCCAGTATTGTTTGTCTCTATGGACAACTGTGTCCAGATATTGCTGGTAAGTCCATGTATCATCAGGGCTTGGTTTATCAGGGACAATACCTAAAGTGTCTAGATCCCACAATCAAAATACAGGTAGATCAGATTCATTATCATCAGATATTTCTCTGAAATGTAGGGGTGACTGCTCCAAGCCTAGTCACGCCACAATTGAATTGTTTGGTTGTTTGTTGATTGACAAAGATTTTTGCTGGAAAAGCACCAGTCCTGTTAGCAATTTGCTTCCAGCAGATGACAACAAATTCATTCCAAGCTGTCGGGTGCATCCTGTTATAAATCTGTAATAATAGTCAGCACCTATTAGGATACCAACGTTTGAGAGGCAGTCAGAATTTATTTTGTGATCCGCTAGCCTCATGCAGTTACGTCTGAGATATTTCGGTGTGAGCGAGTCCTGTGACCTGCAGGTCTGAAGGAAGCTTATCCACTACTACCGCTTGTATTGAATTAGTGGAAGATCCAAGTCGTACTAGTACCTTCACTACTTGGTATTCACGAGATCCACTGTTAGTCAAGAACCCAGAGATACTTAATTTCACACATTTGGCAGGTTTTAATTTCAACTGCTCAACTAATTGTTGTGTGACGAAGGTCTTCTGTGATCCTTGATCGAAAGGACCTCTAGTATTGACTCTAGACTTCCTATTAATTAGTTTAAGCTGAGCTGTAGGCAGAGTAGTATTATTGCCTGACTCAGTTGCAAGTACATTAATTTCTTGGTGTGCTTTGCAGTATTGAACTGTGGTAGAATTCATAGAATCCTCACGAGGTGTTGTAAATTGTGATGATGTCTTTCTACATAAGGCATAATGATGCATACCTTTGTTGCATCTACTGCACAACCGTAGATGGACTACACATTCACTGGGGTCATGAGAACCCATGCACTTGGTTCGGAGTCTTGAAGTGGGTAGAATATAGTTGTGCATTAATTGGCTGTTGATTGCTGGTGTCGACTTCTTAATGTGTAGTGCCTCACAGATATCTAGCTGCCTGCTATCGCTGTATCTATCGATGATTTCCGTGTTTTTTGTTAAGACTTCTCTGGTGATGGTCTGGTTGTGGGAAGAGATTATATGTTCCTTAATGGAGCCCTGTTGCTTATACATCGTTAAACGCCTGGAAAGAGATGATGTTGTCTTGCCTATATACTTAATTCTTTGAGGCTTACAGTCCCCAAGTGGGCATTTGAAGGCACAGACGACATTGGTCTCTTTTAAAGCGTTCGGCTTTGTGTCTGGAGAGTTACTCTTGAGTAGGTTGGCCGTTTTCTTGGTTTTATAGTAGATCGTCAATTGTATCTTCTGATTTTTGACTGTAGGGATAACGTTTCTACTAACAATATCTTTCAGGACCCTTTCCTCTGTTTTATGAGCTGTGGAAAAGAAGTTCCTGTAAAATAGTCTAATAGGGGGTATAGGTGTTGTGTTAGTTGTCTCTTCAGAGGTTGCATGGTGGCATTTCACCTTCCTTCTTATGATGTCTTCAACGAAACCATTGGAGAAGCCGTTGTTGACTAGGACCTGCCTTACCCTACAGAGTTCTTCATCGACTTGCTTCCATCCTGAGCTGTGGCTGAGAGCACGGTCGACATAAGCGTTAACGACACTCCTCTTGTACCTGTCTGGGCAGTCACTGTTGGCATTGAGGCACATTCCTATGTTTGTTTCCTAAGTGTAGACTGCAGTGTGGAAACCTCCGCTCCTTTCCATGACTGTTACACCTAGAAAGGGCAGCTTCCCATCCTTCTCCATGTCGTAAGTGAAACGCAACACAGAACTCCGCTCAAATGCCTCCTTCAGCTCCTGCAGATGTCTGACATCAGGTACCTGTGTAAAAATGTCGTCAAAATACCGGCAGTATATGGCCGGTTTCCAGTTCATGTCGACTAAGACCTTTTGTTCAATGGTACCCATGTAGAAGTTCGCAAACAGGACACCTAGGGGAGAACCCATGGCGACCCCATCTACTTGCTTATACATGTGCCCATCTGGGCTCAAGAATGATGCCTCTTTAGTACAAGCTTGGAGTAGTTTCCTTAGAATGTTTTGTGGTATGTCAAGAGGAGTACAATTCGGATCACGATACACTCTGTCCGCTATCATCCCGATTGTTTCATCCATAGGTACGTTGGTAAACTGTGATTCTACGTCCAACGAGGCTCTTATCCCTGTGGCCCGTGATCCCCGCAGTAAGTCAACAAATTCCTTTGGAGACTTCAGGCTGAAGGTGCAAGGGACATAAGGAGTCAGCAAGCCGTTGAGTCGCTTCACCAGTCTGTACGTGGGTCTGGGTATCTGGCTAATGATTGGCCGAAGTGGGTTTCCAGGCTTATGTGTCTTGACATTTCCATACGCGTATCCAGGCTTATAACTAACTATACACCTGTACCAACTAACACAACACCTGTACCCCCCTATTAGACTATTTTACAGGAACTTCTTTTCCACAGCTCATAAAACGGAGGAAAGGGTCCTGAAAGATATTGTTAGTAGAAACGTTACCCCTACAGACAAAAATCAGAAGATACAATTGACGATCTACTATAAAACCAAGAAAGCGGCCAACCTACTCATCAGAAACTCTCCAGACACAAAGCAGAACGCTTTAAAAGAGACCAATGTCGTCTATGCCTTCAAATGCCCACTTGGGGACTGTAAGCCTCAAAGAATTCAGTATATAGGCAAGACAATAACATCTCTTTCCAGGCGATTAACGATGCATAAGCAACAGGGCTCCATTAAGGAACATATAATCTCTTCCCACAACCAGACCATCACCAGTGAAGTCTTAACAAAAAACACGGAAATCATCGATAGATACAGCAATAGCAGGCGGCTAGATATCTGCGAGGCACTACACATTAAGAAGTCGACACCAGCAATCAACAGCCAATTAATGCACAACTATATTCTACCCACTTCAAAACTCCGCACCAATATAGAAGCATCAAGAAATATAGGCCAATAGGCCCTTTGCAGTTTGTTACGGACCCGATCCAGCGTCGTAGCACGGAGCAGTGACGACAACGCCATCTGTGAGTCCGCTCCCGAAACCCCCTCCAAATGGACAATGCCATCTAGTGAGGACAGGATATACCGGCCACAGGTGCTGGATTCCCGTCTTAATCAGCTCGTAACATAGCCGCTGCTGACCTATGGTGAGGTGGTGCTTAGACAGCAATGCCATCTATGAAGTGGATAGGTGGACGTTTGTGTCTAAGTCTGTAAGTGAGGTTCCCTAGTCCCAGTACTAATGACGTTTCTGATTACAGAGTCGACCTGGGACTGCTGTATTAGACGATGGATCAGTCTACCCAAGACAGCCAAGGTCTCTCCATGAGTCTGCTGAAGAAACTGTGAGTCACCCCGGAAGAACTCTGCTGAGAGTGTTAGCCTGCCTGTGACATGGCAGTATCAAGAATCGCCTTATCCGGGACTGGCTGGTGGAAGAGACTAGCCACTGTGGTGTTTAGAGAGGAGAGTGATCAGCGGGATAACATGAGGCTCTTGCCTAGGGCTCGCGACCCTAGTATTGGTCGTGGAGTGGCCTACACAGCGGAGCTGATCGGAACCTGCCAGCTACAGGCTGGATTGTGGTTGAAGGCCTTCACGACGGAGCACCCAGTGGGACTGTGATTTCGCTGGCCTGTGGCCAGGGTAGATTCACCGAGAGAAGCCAAGAGGATTCATCGTGGGCCTCAAGGAAGGAACCAGGCCCACCCAGAGAGTGCGCACCGTGGAGCATCCTGTCGTCTTCAGAGGAAGACAACTCTGTATATTATCATGTAGTTATAAACCCCATGTGATTGTTATATATTTATTTATATGGTGGTGGTGAGAATATATATATAAATCAGAACATTTGTATTCCTCCCCCTTTAATTTAACTTGCGTTACGGAACACACCCCTTGAAAGCCACTACTAACTTGGGGCCGGATTGCCAAACTCTACTAACATCAGAAAAGAACCCGGTTGCGACCCAATAGGGCCGTAACACAGTTACTTCCACTCTTCCCTTTAACTTATATATATATATATATATATATATATATATATATATATATATATATATATATATATATATTGTATATATATACAATATACAAAGAAACTACTCCAAGCTTGTACTAAAGAGGCACCCTTCTTGAGCCCGGATGGACACATGTATAAGCAAGTAGATGGGGTCGCCATGGGTTCTCCCCTAGGTGTCCTGTTTGCAAACTTCTACATGGGTACCATCGAGCAAAAAGTCTTAGTCGACATGAACTTGAAACCGGCCATATACTGCAGGTATGTTGACGACATTTTTACACAGGTACCTGATGTCAGACATCTGCAGGAGCTGAAGGAGGCATTTGAGCAGAATTCTGTGTTGCGTTTCACTTACGAGATGGAGAAGGATGGGAAGCTGCCCTTTCTAGATGTAACAGTCATGGTAAGGAGCGGAGTTTTCCACACTGCAGTCTACACTAAGGAAACAAACATAGGAATGTGCCTGAATGCCAACAGTGAATGCCCGGACAGGTACAAGAGGAGTGTTGTTAACGCTTATGTCGACCGTGCCCTCAGCCACAGCTCAGAATGGAAGCAAGTCGACGAAGAACTCTGTAGGGTAAGGCAGGTCCTAGTCAACAACGGCGTCTCCAATGGTTTCGTGTCATCGAAGACATCATAAGAAGGAAAGTGAAAGCCATGCAACCTCTGAAGAGACAACTAACACAACACCTATACCCCCTATTAGACTATTTTACAGGAACTTCTTTTCCACAGCCCATAAAATGGAGGAAAGGGTCCTGAAAGATATTGTCAGTAGAAACGTTATCCCTACAGACAAAAATTAGAAGATACAACTGACGATTTACTATAAAACCAGAAAAACGGCCAGCCTACTCATGAGAAACTCCAGACACAAAGCAGAACGCTTTAAAAGAGATCAACGTCGTCTATGCCTTCAAATGCCCTCTCGGGGACTGTAAGCCTCAAAAAACCCAGTATATAAGCAAGACAACAACATCTCTTTCCAGGCGTTTAACGATGCATAAGCAACAGGGCTCCATTAAGGAACATATAATCTCTTCCCACAAACAAACCATCACCAGAGAAATCTTAGCAAACAACACAGAAATCATCGATAGATACAGCGATAGCAGGCGGCTTGAAGTCTGCGAGGCACTACACATCAAGAAGTCAACACCAGCAATCAACAGCCAATTAATGCACAACTATATTCTACCCACTTCAAGACTCCGCTCCAATATAGAAGCATCAAGAAATATGGACCAATAGGCTTTCTACAATTACTTCCATTCAATACCCATTGTTTCGTGTTCTGTCTCGTGTTTGAATTTAATACCCATTCAATACCCATTGTTGAAAGTTTGTTTTCACCTCATCTACCTCACCCAAATGTAGATATAAAATCGAAGATGTGTAAGCTCTATTCAGTTTCAGTTGTGTGTTTGTAAACTAAAGTCTTTGAAAATGTAATAAGTTTTACGAAACGCGCTCAAGTGTCGCATCAGACTAGAAATAAAAATGAATTTTGGGGAATTGATCTTTGAATTAACATCAACAGTGAAAAGAAACGTAAGAAAGATAGAGAAAATTCGTGTTAGAATTATTAATCATACTTTTTCGGTCATATTTAATAATATGTCTACAGGAAAGACTGCTATCAAACTATATATATATATATATATATATATATATATATATATATATATATATATATATATATATATATATATTATTTTCTGGTTTAGGGCTTCTATCCCTCTAACTATTTTCTTAGCATCAGGGCTTAATTGAAATAGGAGTTCTCCAAAACTCATTTTCGTACATTTAAGGTGAAGAAAAGAAGTGATTTACTATAGAGTGTATGTGAATTATTCGTATGTGAATTTGGCAATTCACATAAGAATAGAGCGACCTACCATGAACACCCAAATCACGGAACTATTTACTCTACCCACCATGAGAGTAAGGACAAGACAAGAACATATCGATGCCAACACAGAAGACAATGTCCAACATAACAGGCCAATTACACTGGATTAATCCTTGTGTTTGGATAGGAGATGCCTCGTATGGGCCAATAAGCCTTCTGCAGCCCCTATGTTTATCCCTTATGTACCCCCCATGTTTTCACCTTCATTGTATTATCACCTGACCTAATGCGGGTATAAAATCAACTAGTATTGTAAGATCTGTTCACTTGAGAATGAACCATGGAGGTTCGAAACGTCGTGCAAATTATACAAATAAGTGTAATACACTCTATAGTAAATCACTTCTTTTCTTCACCTTAAAAGTACGAAAATGAGTTTTGGAGAACTCCTATTTCAATTAAGCCCTGATGCTAAGAAAATAGTTAGAGGGATAGAAGCCCTAAACCAGAAAATAATAAATACAGAATATGCGGTCATATTCAATGAAACATGTTTGAAAGAAAACCTGCTGCCAGTATACACCTATATATATATATATATATATATATATATATATATATATATATATATATATATATATATATATATATATATATATATATATATATATATATATATATATATATATATATATATATATATAACTGAAAACTCACACCCCAGAAGTGACTCGAACCCATACTCCCAGATGCCACGCAACTGGTATGTACAAGACGCCTTAATCCACTTGACCATCACGACCGGATTAAGGCGTCTTGTACATACCAGTTGCGTGGCATCTGGGAGTATGGGTTCGAGTCACTTCTGGGGTGTGAGTTTTCAGTTGCATATTGTCCTGGGGACCATTCAGGCTTGTTCGCACTCATATATATATATATATATATATATATATATATATATATATATATATATATATATATAAATATATATATATATATATATATATATATATATATATATATATATAATTTTGAAATGAACAGGAAAACCAGGGATATACTGAACATCTTGTTTCAGATTCTTTACTTTAAAATGCATAACGTTTCGAATACTTCTCATATTCATCATCAGATCTAAAGGAAAAAACAGAAATCACAATCAAATAACTGGTAAACAACGAACTCATACTGAATACAATTGCCTATCAAAGAAAGGAAAATTATTAAAAAACAAAACACTTAAGCTTACTTAAAGTGATCAATACAAATAAAACTTATTAACTGTCACATAGATAAAAGTTAATTGAAAATTCCATTAAATTATAAGAGGAATTTTATAGCTACTAAATCAAACCATACTATTAAACTTACGCGAAGTGATCAACAGGAGTGAAACTTGATAGCTGACACATCGATACTAAACACTATTACAAATATTCATATAATGACTACAAATCTACAAAAAAATGTACATAAAATGCAAGCAGAATAAGCGACAATTATAAAGTACTAACCAACATCTTATAAAAGATGTTGGTTATTATTATAAATATAATAATAATAATAATAATAATAATAATGTTTATTTAGGTAAGGTACATACATACAAGAGATTTTACAAAGAATGATGGATTTATAGATGGAGCTAGTACATACAATGCCTAAAGCCACTATTACGCAAAGCGTTTCGGGCATGAAAAACTTAAATGACTAAAGCTTAATACTAATTGAGTATAAAGAATAAAATGGGTTGAGGACAAATAAAAATAGAAAAAAAAGGAGGGAACATGACTGAAAAAGCAGCACAAATACAATTAGGTCGAGAAACAGCGTTGTTTAAAAAAAAAACCAGACATGGGTTGACAATAGAGGGGTAAGGTAGGTTACAGGGAATTTATTAGGTAGAGCTTCGTTTTTATCTTAAACTGGTTGAGAGAGGTACAGTCTTTAACATGGTTAGGAAGGTCATTCCACATTCTGGGTCCCTTGATTTGTAGAGCATTTCTAGTTTGATTAAGTCGTACTCTTGGAATATCAAAACTGTATTTATTTCTGGACGAGCGTGTGTCTTGCTTTCCGACCGCCCCTCGCGGTCACATTTCCCTCAATAGAATTCTTGGTGACTCGGATACTTTTGATATCGTTCGCCTTATGTGTTTTTGTTCCCGTATTGGCATCCTTGGTGATATTTAGCGCCCTCTGATTATTCTGCACATTTGATGGTGCTACATAGCCTTCCCGGTTTGGTGCCTTCTTTTGATAATTACTTACTTTTGAGGTCAGGATTGGCATTACAGTTTAGCGTTTTATATATGTATAATTCACATGAGAGAATGTGCAGTGACTTAATATCCAACATGTTTAGAGATTTGAGTAGGGGTTCCGAGTGATATCTGGGGCCAGAGTGGGATATTGTCCCACTTTGTGTTGAGTAATTAGAGGACGTAAATGATTTTGGGTAGTAGAACCCCAAGCACAAATACCATAGTTGAGATATGGATAGATGAGTGAGTAATAGAGAGTCACCAGGGCAGGGCGGGGTACATAATATCTGATCTTAGAAAGAATGGCAACAGTTTTTGAAACTTTGATATATTTAGAATGTGTCCCTGGAAATTCAGCTTGTGGTCAATGAGAATGCCAAGGAATTTGCCATCTAATTTGTAACAAATTTGGGTATTGTTTATTTTGAGATTTATTTGATTAGAGGATTTATTGCCAAACAGAATATTGAAAGTTTTGTCAATGTTAAGGGTGAGTTTGTTGACAGTTAGCCAAAGATGGACTTTATTTAGCTCAGTATTTACTGTGGCATTTAGAGCACGGGGGTCAGGACTGGAGTAAATAAAGGTTGTGTCGTCAGCAAATAGAATTGGTTTGAGGTGTTAGGAGGCATTTGGAAGGTCATTAATGTAGATGAGAAAAAGTAGAGGGCCAAGTATGCTGCCCTGAGGAACACCAATGTTGATGGGTAGGGTGGGAGAAATTGAATTATTCACAGAAACATACTGGAGCCTGTCAGTAAGGTAAGATTTGAGGTATTGCAGGGAGTGTCCTCTGACTCCATAATGATGTAATTTAAGAAGAAGGTTTTGATGGTTGACAGTGTCAAAAGCCTTACGCAGGTCCACAAATAACCCAACAGGGAACTCTTTTATCAAGAGCTGCATGAATCAAGTTAATCATACTAATAAGTGCGTCGTTAGTGCATTTTTTGGGTCTGAAGCCATATTGGCAAGAGCTAAGTATATTGTGTTTGGCCAGATAAGAGTAAAGCTGCTTGTAGATTAGCTTTTCAAAAATTTTTGACATGTTAGGCAAGATTGATATAGGTCTGTAGTTGTTAACATCTGTGAGATCACCACATTTGTGTACAGGGGTTACTCTCGCTTTTTTTTTAGAATATCTGGAAAGGTTTGGAGTTCAAGTGACTTGTTGAAGAGCAATGCAATAGCATGGTGTTACGGCCCTACTGGGTCGCAACCGGGTTCTTTTCTGGTGTTATTAGAATTCGGGAATCTGGCCCCAAGTTAGTAGTGGCTTTCAAGGGGTGTGTTCCGTAACGCAAGTTAAATTAAAGGGGAAGGGATACAAATGCTCGGATTTATATATATAATCACCACCACCTAAATAAATATATAAACAATCACACGGGGGGTATAAATACACAATGTACAGAATCGTCTTCCTCTGAAGACACAGGATGCTCCATGGTGCTCACGATGAGTAGCCCTGGTTCCCTTCTTCATGGCCCACGATGAATCCTCTTTGCTTCTCTCGGCACATCTACCCTGGCCACAGGCCAGCCAAATCACAGTACCACTGGGTGCTCCGTCGTGGAGGCCTTCAACCACAATCCAGCCTGTAGCTGGCAGGTTCCAATTAGCTCCGCTGTGTAGGCCACTCCACGACCGATACTAGGGTTGCGAGCCCTAGGTAGGAGCCTCGTGTGATTCCGCTGATCACTCTCCTCTCTCAGTACCACAGTGGCTAGTCTCCTCCACCAGCCAGCCCCGGATACGACGATTCCTTGACTCTGCCACGTTACAGGCAGGCTAACACTCTCAACAGTGTTCGTCCGGGGGCGACTCACAGCTTCTTCAGAGCAAACTCTTGGAGAGACTTTGGCTGCCTTGGGTAGACTGATCCATCGTCCAATACCGCAGTCCCAGGTTGACTCTGTAATCAGACACGTCATTAGTACTAGGACTAGGGAACCTCACAGGCTTAGACACAAACGTCTACCTCTCTGCTCTATAGATGGTGTTGCTGTCTAAGCGCCATCTCACCAGAGGTCAGCAGCGGCTACGTTACGAGCTGATTAAGACAGGAAACCAGCCCCTGTGGCCGGCATATCCCGTCTTCGCTAGATGGCGTCGTCCATTTGGAGGGGGTTTTGGGAGCTGACTCACAGATGGCGTTGTCGTCACTGCTCCGTGCTACGACGCTGGACTCGGGTCCGTAACACAGGGGCTGAAGATCTGGAGGCTTTTTTGTAAATTAAAGTTGGTATCTCCTCAAGGGCACTAGACTTGGTTTTAAGGGAAAGGATTATCTCATTGACGTCAGTGGAATTAATAGGCTTTAGGTACAGAGACTGTGGATAGTTACCTGTAAGATAGTCCTTAACATCAGTACTGGAAGATGGAATATCATTTGCAAGGGATGACCCAATGGAAGAGAAGAACCTATTGAACTCAATAGCAGAATCAGAGGCTGAAAGCTGACCATCGTTTTTGGACAGGAGTGTTGGTTTGTTATTTAAAATCTTATCTTAATCTTCCTCATTAAACAAATCTAAATACCAAAAAATGTATTATATATCCTAAATAAAATGATTATCATAAAGTACCATGTCAAGACTTAAAATAAGTAAGAAAAGGCAAAGACATGGTAAACTAAACAAAATTATAAAAAATTAAACTGCCAGAATGAACTATAAATCAAATTACAGGCCCTACTGTGCACTATGCAGTATACAATTGAACAGCCGAAAGGTTGCTATTTAACAGAGGCCGCAGCTCCATTATATATAAGGATTCCATTACTCTCAAATCTGACTGGCCATTCATACAAGTGTCCAGAATTTTAAAATCAGATTCCAGCAGAGAATGATTAAACTCATAACAATGGTTTCTAATCTCCAAAAATGCTAGTTTAGACAATGGTAATCCAGTCCTAAAAGATACTCCCCGGTGCTCAAGTATCCTAATCTTAAAGTTCCGATCGGAACTCCCGATATATCCAGCATTACAGCTGGAACAATTATACATGTATACGACATTAGAGCACAGGGGGGTAGGCACTTTATCTTTAAATTTAAAATAAGAGCCTATGGTATTTGTGTTGACAAAAATAAATCTAAAGTCTACTTGAGGATAACAATGCTGTAACATTTTCCTCAAACGACTCCTTACAGAAAAACTAATAGTGCCATAAAATGGTAATTTAATATATTTAATATCCCTTTCTGTTATGGTTTTGGTCAGACAAACAATCTTCGTCCACATGGTTTTTATTCTCCGCCGGTCAACAACAACAAAACATTATCAGGTACATGAAATATTATTAACAAGATCATAAACAAAAGAGCATCTGCTCCAAACATGCTACCTCCAACATCTGTAGTACTCAATCCCAACATTCCTCCCCTTTTAAATAAACTATATCCCTACAGGTTAAGTCTATCAGGCGGTCGTATGACTCTTCCTGATTTTCTCAACTGGAAGTCCTGACCTGTTACTTCTGGGAAACATTCTTCTCAATTATTCCTTGTAGAGTCCATAGGGTTAACTGTATCCCCATTACCCTCTACTGCCCCTTGCTCTGCCTCCCGGTCTCCTGCAGGTGCTGCTATCCCTTCATTATAAGGATGGATATCACTAGTTGCCCCACCCCCACCTGAAGGGTCTTCAAAATTCCCTGTGAACCTTGGCATGAGCTGATCGGCATGCCTTTTCCAATTAATGTTCCCAAAACTCTGCACTTGCACAGTGAAGTTCCTGCGGCCTAGGACCTCCCTAATTTTCCCTTCCACCCAGGGCTTTCCACTTCCAAAATTCCTTGCATATACTGCATCCCCCTCATTAAACAACAATTCCTCTCCCTGAGCCAACTGACTGGCCAAGCTAGTTACCGATTTCTCTTTATTGGGATCTGTCTTTACTGCTTCCATGTGCACTTTAAAGTGTCTATTAAACAGTAATTCAGAAGGAGATTTACCAGTAGTAGAATGAACAGTTTTCCTTTGATTATATAAAAATCTACAAAGTCTTGTATTAATAGTACCTTCCGTAAACCGCTTTAACCCTTCTTTCAAGGATCTCACTGCTCTCTCTGCTAGACCATTTGAAGAAGGATTATAGGGGGCAGGTGTTACATGTTTAATACCATTTTTCCTAAAAAAATCCTCCATTTCCACAGAAACAAAATAAGGAGCATTGTCTGAGACAATTATGTCTGGCAATCCAAAATTACAAAATGTTTTCCTTAGTAATTCACAAGTTACAGATGATGTGGTGGAATTACACACATGCACATCCAGAAATTTGGTGTATGAATCCACCACCACTAGGTAATATTTATTATCCATAGGTCCCGCATAATCTACATGAAGTCTAGACCAGGGTTTTCCAGTGCATGGCCAAGAAAGTACTGGGGCCTGGGGTTTCTGATAATTCTTAAAGCAAATATGACAATTTTTTGTTACCTCAGCAATATCCTGGTCTATTTTTGGCCACCAAACCCAACTTCTAGCTTCTGCTTTCATAGCATTTATGCCATTATGGCCTACATGCAGCTGTTCCAAAATCTTACATCTCAGTTCCCCAGGCACCACCACTCTATTCCTATACAAGAGTACATCCTGGTGAATACTAAGGTCAGCCTTCACTGCAGCATACTCTGACAATAACAAATTATCATTCCAACCATATTTGACATTTTTCAACAACAGACTTAATTTAGCATCTCTACCAGTTGCCTTCCTAATAGTCTGGAATGAAATATCCTCAAAAGACATAGATTCCACCAGGTTAACATACTCCACTGGAATACTGGAATTTAATTCTTCTGTCACAGGCAATCTACTTAATGCATCAGCTACTACATTATCCTTACCTGGCTTAAACTCTAAATCATACTCAAACTGAGAGAGTAGTAATGCCCATCTTTGAATTCTAGCATTGGCATTAACTGGAATCTGCTTACCTCTGCCAAACAATCCTAGCAGGGGTTTATGATCTGTTCTAGCAAGAAATTTCCTCCCCAGCAGAAAATACCTCAGTTTTCTTACAGCATATACCAAAGCTAAGGCTTCTTTATCTAACTGAGAATAATTCTGTTCCGCAGGAGATAATTTCTTGCTAGCAAAATATACTACTTTATCCTGACCATCTACTTCCTGTAATAATATACACCCCACTCCTACTGGGGAAGCATCTACCTCCAGTTTTAATGGGAGTCTACCTGTAAAATTAGTGAGCACTGGAGAATTGATCAGTTCCTGCTTAATATTCCTGAATGCATTTTCCTCTCTTGTGCCCACTTGAATCTAGCCCTTTTTTTCAACAATTCATACAAGGGTGCTAATTTTGTTGAAAAGTTCTTCACGAACTTACAAAAATATGTAACCATCCCAACAAAAGACTGTACTTCCCCAACTGATGTTGGGGCTGGGGCATCTATTATAGCAGCTACATTTTTGTGAGAAGGAGTAAAGCCCTTACCTGAAATATGGTACCCCAGATATTCAATGGCCTTGGTCTTCAACGTTGTTTTTTCCTTATTAATCTTCACATTGTGCTTTTGCAAAAGATTCAAAACTTGTTCTAATCTAGCATCATGCACTTCCTCATTCTCCCCACATACAATAATGTCATCTAAAAAACTAGCCACACCTTCAATGTTAACTAACAACTGGGACATGAATCTCTGAAAAATTGCTGGAGACGAGGAGAGTCCAAAAGGAAGTCTTTTATACTTAAATAACCCCTTGTGGGTATTAATCACTAACAATTTCTGGCTCTCCTCCTCTACCGGAATTTGCAAGTAAGCATCTTTCAGGTCAATCTTAGAAAAAATTGCTCCCTTGCAGACCACTGACAACAACTCATCTATCTTAGGTAAAGGGTACTTCTCACAGTGTATGCGGTTGTTCAGTTCCTTGAAGTCTGCACAGATTCTCAAGGATTTCCGATCTGCCTTCAACACTGGTACAATTGGGGCTGCCCACTCACTATGTGTAATTGGCTCTAAGATGCCTTCTGCCACATGCTTTTCCAGGGCTGATTCTACCAATTGCTTGTAATGAAACGGCACTGTTCTTGCCTTGAAAAATTTAGGTGAAGCCCCACTTTTCAGGTGAATTTTTGCCACTATGCTATTAATTGGCTTATCTGCCTCCACTGAATATTTGTCTAGCATTTGTTCGGCACTTTTAATTGTTTTAACTATTGACAATTCATCTAGGCCCGCCAAGAAAATTCCCACTTTTTCCATGAGATCTTTACCACATAGGCTAGGATTATGTGAATCCACTACATAAAAATCCTGGTTAATTTCTTTTCCATTATAACCTACTTTTGCCGACACCTTGCCATAGACCTTAATCGGTACATTATCATAAGCGCTTAAAGATTTTTTACCTGGTTTTACATTCAATTGCAAGGTATCTGCCCAATCTCTAGACAACGTTGACACTGCAGCACCAGTGTCCAGTTCCAAGGGAACTAACTTCCCATTAATTACAAAATTCACCACTTGCGACTTTACTGAACATACCTTTTCTTTCACCGAATATAGTCGGTTTTCCTCACCTGCAGCTTCTTCAGATTGGTTACTTTCCTCTACTGCCTTGACCACAGTACCACTACCTCTTCTTCCTGCATTCCCTGGTCGTCTCCTCTCCCAGGCCTCGTTGTTCTTGTTCAGATATTCTCTACACACTCTCTGCAAGTGCCCCTCCTTGTTACAAAAGTTGCATATATATGCACGAAACTTGCACTTGCTACTTATATGCTTGTATCCACAGTGTGTACATCTGGTCTGGCTCTGTACGACCATAATTTCCTGAGTAGAAGTCTTACTTCCAAAAGCCCTTTCCAGGTTCAATATCTTCTCAAGCACCGTCCATGAAGTCATCGATTGTAGATCCAAATTTTCTGCCACCAGGTTAGGGAAATAATTCTCTTTTTCCACTGCCATGAACAACTGGTCCCTAACCCTGCTGTCCAACTGTGCTCCGAAGTTGCAGTGGTTAGCCAAAGCCTTCAATTCCGCAAATAAATCCTGTACGGATTCCTGCTGCTTTTTCGTCCTCTTCTGGAAATCCATCAAACTCCTGTGATATGATGGTTTCACCACATACTGACGTTTAAGCAAAGCAATCAAGTCTACATAGGTCTTCGCGTGCGGTAGCTCAGGTGCACACAAATTTCCGAGACCACTATATGCTTCAGAACCCAGTGAAACTAAGAGTACCGCTTTCTTGGTGGCGTCCTCCTTAATCTCCCGGTACTGAAAGTTTGCTTCCAGCAGGCTGAGCCACAGGTCCAACGAGATCTTGGCCGTGTTTAACGGCTCGATTGACATGGTAGCCATGGCCACGGTGTAGCACACTCCACTGATATATGCGAAGCGTCCACTCGTCCACACGACGTACCCAGCACTGTCTTGATCCTCACACCACGTCTCGTACCCAGGCTCTCTGCCAGCGATGTTTAATTCTCGTCGCCACTGTTATGGTTTTGGTCAGACAAACAATCTTCGTCCACATGGTTTTTGTTCTCCGCCAGTCAACAACAACAAAACATTATCAGGTACATGAAATATTATTAACAAGATCATAAACAAAAGAGCATCTGCTCCAAACATGCTACCTCCAACATCTGTAGTACTCAATCCCAACACTTTCTACTCTAGTAATCCAACACGATGGGTGAAACTTCTTATTAAGAAATTCCTTATAAAGGTATAAACCATATGCAAAGGATAACCATTATTTGAAAAAAAATTCACAAGAAAATTAATGTCTTGATCAAAGTTATTTCAATTTGAACATAAAACAAAGGCTCTATTCAGTAGAGTATTAATTGCATTTTTCTTAAAAATATCAGGAACAAAAGAATTAAAATTTAAACTTAAACCAGTAAAAGTTGGTTTTCTAAAAACATTAGTGTTGAACCCATTAAGGTTATTCACTTTGACATCAAGAAATGACAATGAATTATCCAGTTCACACTCTGCAGTGAAACGTATATTACTATGTTGTGCGTAAGATACTCTCTAAATTTCTCAATATGACATTGGTCCTTAAATAACAAAAAGTGTCATCTACATATCTCCTGTACAAGACTGGTTTAAAGTCCAAAGGACATTTATGAAGCCAATTTTTTTCATGAAAACTCAAAAAAGCATTAGCAAGTGCAGAACCTAAGGGAGACCCCATTGCTACTCCATCAATTTGTTTATAATATATATTATTAAACATAAAGACAGAGTCTTTAACCGCTAATTCTAACAACCGTCTGAACATTTTACTACAAAATCCAGACACTAAATTAGTGTCAGCAAATAACTGATTAACACAAATATCAATGGTTTCCAACAAAGGAATATTAGTAAAGAGTGATTCAACATCGAAACTGGCCATTATAGTTGGGAACTCAAAATTTAAAGAGGAAAGTTTCTTTACAAAATCCTGAGAATTTCTGACAGTAAATTCATTATTGCGTTAATGGTTCTAATAATGGAACCAGAAACTTTGCCAGTTTGTAATTAAAAGTGCCAATCGCTGATAAAATAGGACGAATCGGTATATCTGTTTTATGAATTTTAGGTAACCCGTATAAGATGCCTGGCTTAGAGCCAGTTGCAAGCAATTTTGTATAATCAAAAAGAAAGTCTTTCAGACCTCTTAAAACTATTTAGTTTATCCTCACATTTCAAAATATACGAAAAGGGGTCTATATCAACCAACTTAAATTTAGAGGGGTCTTCTAACAACCTTTCAACCTTATTTACATGATCTAACTTGTCCAAAACCACTATACCCCTATCTTTATCTGGTCTAGTAATACAAATTCTCCTATCATTCTTTAAGCCATTAATAAAATCTAATTTCCTTTTATCAAATGGAGGGAATGTAGATTTATATTTATCGAAGTCATTAAAGACTTCATGTGCTACGGAAGAAGCAGTACTGATGATATTGGTCCAACTATAATTTGTACCAGTCATTAAGGTGCAAGTTTTCAATGTATTACATAACCGCTCAAAACTTAAACAATGATTAACAAATTTAGGTTTTTTACACGTCAAGCCGAAGTCCAACCCCAGAGAGAGAAGTTCTTTCTCAATGGGAGACAAAATTCTCTTTGAAAAATTAAAAACCACCTTATCAGGGTCCACCGAATTAAATGAAGGTATATCCAAGTTCCGCATTTTCTTCCCGTGAATAAGTCTACATTTTTCAACCCTTTTTTCATTATAATTTTCATATTTACATTTTAAAGATGCAAAATCAACCCAGGAAACCAAGATCTTGAATTTCTCCAAGTTCACATGCAATTCACTTTTCGTCTTATTTACCCGCTTCTGCTTTTCAGAAATTTCAAAGTCCAACATTCTTAATAACCAAGAATTATATTCACTTGTTAATGCAAATTTGTCGGAATACACTTTAAACCTAAGGAATCTTGGGACCAAACGATGCACCTTACAGGTTTGTAGAAATTCCAAATCCAAGTGAGCCTTTAAATTAAAATAAGAGCATAGGCTCTTATTTTAATTTAAAGATAGTGTGCCTACCCCTCTGTGCTCTAATGTCGTATATATGTGTAACTGTTCCAGCTTTAATGCTGGATGTATCGGGAATTCCATTCGGAACTTTAAGATTAGGATACTTGAGCACCGGGGAGTATCTTTTAGGACTGGATTACCATTGTCTAAACCAGCTTTTTCGGAGATTAGAAACCATTGTTATGAGTTTAATCATTCTCTGTTGGAATTTGATTTTAAAATTCTGGACACTTGTATGAATGGCCAGTCAGATTTGAGAGTAATGGAATCCCTATATATAACGGAGCTGCGGCCTCTGTTAAATGGCAACCTTTCGGCTGTTCAATTGTACACTGTATAGTGCACAGTAGGGCCTGTAATTTGATTTATAGTTCATTCTGGCAGTTTAATTTTATTATAATTTTGTTTAGTTTACCATGTCTTTGCCTTTTCTTACTTATTTTAAGTCTTGACATTGTACATTATGATAATCTTTTTATTTAGGATATATAATACATTTTTTGGTATTTAGATTTGTTTAATATTTGAGTTTTTATAAGATTTTTGTTAGTACTTTATAATTGTCGCTTATTCTGCTTGCATTTTATATACATTTTTTGTAGAATTGTAGTCATTATATGAATATTTGTTATAGTGTTTAGTATCAATGTGTCAGCTATCAAGTTTCACTCCTGTTGATCACTTCTCGTAAGTTTAATAGTATGGTTTGTTTTAGTAGTTATAAAATTCCTCTTGTAATTTAATGGATTTTATAATTAACTTTTATTTATGTGACAGTTAATAAGTTTTATTTGTATTGATCACTTTAAGTAAGCTTTAGTGTTTTGTTTTTTAATCATTTTCCTTTCTTTGATAGGCAATTGTATTCAGTATGAGTTCTTTGTTTACCAGTTATTTGATTGTGATTTCTGTTTTTTCTTTTAGATCTGATGATGAATATGAGAAGTATTCGAAACGTTATACATTTTAAAGTAAAGAATCTGAAACAAGATGTTCAGTATATCCCTGGTTTTCTTATTCATCTTAAAATTAAGATTCCCGAAGGGAACATCGATATATATATATATATATATATATATATATATATATATATATATATATATATATATATATATATATATAAATAAATAATGTGGGGACCCATAGCCTCGGAGAAGAAAATAAAAAGTATTCAGAGGAGACCTTGTGGTCTCTCACTGAACACTAATATTATCTTCTCCTACCACCCCCATTCTTTTGTATGTACACATATATATTTGCTTTATTTGAACCTTGTTACAAAAAAGGAGTTACATATAGGTTACAAAGATGGTTATCATAGGTTGTCGAGTTCCTCCAGCTCCTCAGATGGCGGGCAGGAACCCTGGATGCAGTGCACATTTCCCCTCTGTATCGCCACGCTGTGGCGCTGGAAAAGAAAGCTGGCAGCTCTAGGGTCCCTTGTTGTTTCAATGAGCCTAGAACCCAGTTCCTTCAAAAAACTGGTAGCCCTTTTACCCCAGGCGCCGAGTGTCTCAGAAGCAATGGGAACAAAATTGTAGTGGTGATCCAGTTCTCTATACTTACGGGATTTGGCTGCTTCCCTGTGGGTGGCAGCGCCACCTGGTTGTGCAACACTGAGGTTAATGTAGGTGTTAGCCAGGGTTGATACGCACGTCTAGTCCCATACCAACTGCTTGCCATTCTTCCAGGGGTTCACTGTGATACCATCCGGGCGACCAATAAGAGCATCAGAGTTACGGGGCGTTAGGTAACGGGGCTCTCTTTCAGCTGGGCATCAAGCTGTGGTGAGGCTCCTCTTGATGATGTCGTTAACTTCACTGTGCCTCGAGTGCCATCCCCCTGTGCATTGACAGAGTAGGCCATGGTGGCGGTACCTGTCAGCCACCACCTCGCCGCAAATACACCTATATCTGGTGTGGATTGGGGCAGCAAGGCGAAGGGCCACAGCAATTCGGAGGGCGTGTGGTGTGAGACGCGTGCCAGTTGCCGACATTGGGGTTGCTAACAGGAAATCCCCTGCATGTGGGGCTGCTACTGCTGTGAGGCGAGCAATGTCGTGTTTTGTTGCAGCACCCAGGCACTCTGCAGCAACTTGGTCTACAATGGGGCCATCCCAGCTGGATTGCTTGTGGGCTTTTGGGGATGGTGGTTGAGGTGATGAGCCTGCACGAGAGGCCCACTCTGTGGCACAGCGTGTAAAATTGGGATCATGTACACCTGCCAGCGGATGTAAATGGGCTGGTAGAATTTCCTTCACAAGGTCGTCGGATGCTGATAAGGAGGACAGGAAGGCTGGAACAGCGATTTGCGTTGCTGTTCGAACTCCGAGGCCCCCAAGTCTTACGGGAAGAGAGGCTTGTTTCCACTGTAGGTCATCAAGAGAGAGGTTAAGGGCTTTTTCTAGCATTGATTTCAGTAACCGGTCATACTCACTTAGCTTTTGGCTGCTGAAAGATGGTGAACACCTCAGAAAGTAGGTTAACCTGGGGAGGGACAGACATCTGGTGATGAGGTAGAGTGCATCATGAGCATCAATATCCTCAATCCTCCCATCCATCCTCTTAAGGTCGGCGATTTTCTTATCAAGGACCTCATCGATGGCTTTCAACCCCAGGGGAGCTCCTAGGAGTGTGCTGTCTTCAGGTTTAGTTTTGTGGATATTTGGCAGAAGACCCTCTATTCTCTCTACGATGCCCTGGTTGGAACATATTATTTCACATTTAGAAGGGTTCAGGGTGAGGCCTAAAACTGCACCTTGCTCACGGATTTTTCTGATGTCCTCCAGGAGGGAGTCTTGGGAACCAGCTAGGGTACCATCATCCAAGAACCAGATGTTAAGCTCGCTGGACAGGACCTCAGTGACTTGTTTGATGACTAAGCAGAAAAGGAGAGGAGCAAGGGGGTCACCCTGTTGAACGCCTTCTCGCGAGTCAATTTCATGTTCGCCAAAAAGTAGCTTAAGGTCCATACTGTAGCATGAATGTACAAAAGGGTAGAGGGAAGGGAAATGACTATGAACCGCACGGAGTACAGCATCCCTCCGCACCAAATTGAAGGCATTTTTGAAATCTAGCTTGATAAGGGCCTTTTCGTCTGTGATGTTGGCGATGATGGCTAGAGCTGCATGGGCTGCCGCCTCACACCCTTGTGGAATGCCGAACCCGAGCTGTTTTGGCTTCAGCATGTTGGCCGCTGCATCACTAACTGTTCTTGCAGCTGCCTTTGCGACGAGACGCCGGAGAGAATTGCCCACAGCTATTGGCCTGATCCCTCCATCCTTTTTCTTTAGAGCAGAGAGAGATGCTCCAAAAAAGATAGGTCTTATGGTCGCTGGTATGTTGCCAGCTAGACATGTGTTGGTGAATCTGGTTAGTTCCACCAAGAGGTTCTTTGCAATGTCACCCAGTGCAGGGTTGAGCATTTGCTTGAGGTGGTTGGGTTTTAGTCCTGTGAACCCACCTGCTGATCCTGTAGGGAAGGACATGGCTGCTTTATGGCTTTATGGATTATGAATCATTTATAGCTTTGATGACTGAGGCAGCTAAGGTCTTGTCTCTCCTTGCAGGGGTGGCTAGACAAATGTTGCCAAACATTAGGAGGTTGTGCCATGCTTGGGTCGTTCCAGGAGAGTCGTTGACCTTTCTCAGGAGGGCAGATAATTTGGCTGCTGCATGGGGGCGGACTGCTTTAGGGATGTGCTGCAAGGTTCTGGCTGATGTTGCTTTGATAGCTTCTAATAAGTTTTCTGTGGGAATGAAGGTCTGGGAGGTGTTTTGCCTTACGGGCGGTGTGGGCTGTTGATTGGTGTTCTCCCTGGGAGGGCGCCCAGAACCCAAACACCTGGCTCTGTTGTGGTAATGAAGGCGCACATTATCGTCACTCAACCGGATATAGCATACCCTATCTATCTATCTATCTATCTATCTATCTATATATATATATATATATATATATATATATATATATATATATATATATATATATATATATATATATATATATATATATATATATATATATATATATATACCAAAAACACAGCACACAGTAGTGTGCTGTGTTTTTGTTTTGTTTTTAGATTTTGTAATAGATAAATGTGCACTTGCACACACAGGTGAAAATATAAAATATATATAGTTAATTTTGGCTTGCTAGTCACAACCTTTTATGATGGTTGTGTTGATCAATTGTCAACTATGTGTGACCTAGACTCACCTGACAGGTTACACCATCTGTTGCCAGGTTTTGCCTGTATGGTCTGGCTGTAAATTGAATGTAAGTGGCATCCAATCGTACTCTTTTCCTCAGCCGAATGTTTATATATTTGGCAGCCTTTTGGTAATATTTTGGACTTACTCCTCAACGATTATCATTACTTAGTTGGCGAGGTTCCACTAATGTGAACACTACTGAACTGCTAACAAGTTTAAATGAGGAAATTATTGTTTTAAGGTGATTAATTACCTCAGCTGGGTGTCGAGTAGGATGGATGTCATTACCACCTAGATAAATAATGGTTAGATGGTGAGGCCAATCTAACACAGGTGTTAATGTAGAGTTATTATAGAAATTGTGAGCTGTTGCTCCTGGTGACCTGAAAATTCTTACCTCAGTGTGAGGTATAGGTCTGAGTGTTGTGGGCAACTAACAATGTCCCACCAGTGTTACCTTATACATGAGGTATAGACAGCAAATAAATTGGTGTGAGTTAGGCTAACATATGTGGTACACTGCCGGTAGCCACAGATAATGAAATATGGTTAGCCTAGGTTACTACACACGGTAATTAGTAATGATTAATTAGGATAGCTTGATTCTCAGCTATCTATCCGGTTCGAAGAGGACCAGTGACCTATGGATAATGTAACCATTAAGCATTATTCCTTGAATATTAATGGACTGTAGATTAAATTACTATTCAAGAGTTGAACTTTCCCAAACTTCACAATTGGGGGTTAATACCAGAAGTTGAGTTACTCCTAGTACGCTTCATCGAGGCTGGTTCTTCCTCGAATAAAATTAGTAACTCTTACTAAGATATATAGATGATATAAACATTTGATAATTCGGTTAGTAACAAGAATATATTGAATAATGGTTAGATAAGAAAATTGTTCCTATCTAAAGTTCTTGAGGCTATGAAATTATACTTGACTTCCTAGCTCTTGTAAATAAAATATAACTTCTATTATTATTAGGTTTCAACTGTTCTTAATTAAGTAAGCAATAACTAAATTGAAATAATATCAGCTGCTTGCTAGCGTAGCGTGGGAAATTGTTGCACTCATGGCTGCTCCAACACACCCTGGAAAACCAATGGTGTGTAAAAGTTGTTTACACAAGTTAAATTATATCATTACGATTCAATGGAAGGGACAAATTAAATTCCCTGTGGCCATACTTGTCGTTTGGGGAGAGATCACGACGTAACGATGGACTAAGGGAAAAGTTATCATATAAAGAGCTCCTATAAGAAAACAAGACCACTTAACCTGCTGGTTGTCCACCGATGCAATCCTTGAATCGCTAATGGAGTAATTGCACACTCCAAGGCCGATTAATAGCAAGGGCCAATCGTGGATGGCATATGAGCGAGTCACAACCTGTGTCCAAGCAGTATATTTGCAAGCTAAAGACGATGGTCGAGAATTTGCTGACTACCTTCCCATCTTCCTCACTCATAATGGCCTTCCTAGTGTCTCTGTACCTCCTCCACACCTCTTCCGCTCTTTTTCCTTTCTTTCCCCACTGTGACGCTCCGACATAGCATCTTCTCACTACGTTTTCTACAGTCCCCCACACCTCCAACTGTGCTTCTATGACTGACACAGAAAACGAAACTCCAACCACTATTGTTCAGCACACACTACCCCAATCTCTTCTTGATGAGACCCTTCCTCACCCCTGACTCTCCCCACTCTGATCCAGTCACTCACCCCCACTGACCATGCTACTCATCCCAACGCCTCTTCCTCTCAACCCACTAACTTTTCCTCTCACCTCACTGTACTCACTACTGATATTCTTTTATTTATTTATTTTTTAAGTCACTGCACATTCTCTCATGTGTATTATACATAAATAAACCGCTGAACTGTAATGCCAATCCTGACCTCAAAAGCTTCATAGAAGGTTGTAACAGAACTCATGAGCACCACACCAGAAATAAATACAGTTTTGATATTCCTAGAGTACGACTTAATCAAACTAGAAATGCTCTACAAATCAAGGGACCCAGAATGTGGAATGACCTTCCCAACCATGTTAAAGATTGTACCTCTCTCAACCAGTTTAAGATAAAAACGAAGCTATACCTAATAAATTCCCTGTAACCTACCTTACCCCTCTATTGTCAACCAATGTCTGTTTTTTTTAAATGACGCTGTTTGTCGACCGAATTGTATTTGTTCTGCTTTTTCAGCCATGTTCCCCCCTTTTTATCTCTTTTTTTTATTTGTTCTCAACTCATTTTATTCTTTATGCTCAATTAGTATTAAGCTTTAGTCATTTAAGTTTTTCATGCCCGAAACGCTATGCGTAATAGTGGCTTTAGGCATTGTATGTACTAGTCCTATCTATAAATCCATCACTCTTTGTAAAATCTCTTGTATGTATGTACCTTACCTAAATAAACATTTGATTTGAAAAAAATAAACATTTTTTATTTATTTATTTATTTATGCATATACAAGAAGGTACATTGGGAATGTGAGGATACATAAAATGGTAATTACAGTCTTGTAAAGCCACTAGTACGCGCAGCGTTTCGGGCAGGTCCTTAATCTAAGAAAATTTTAAGTAGGTAAATACTTGCAAAATTTATAACAAAAAATGATAACAGTTACATGGCAAGAAAAAAAAAGATGAGAGAAAATTGTAGGTACAGTATATTAAAGCACATAGGTAGCTAAGATTGATTGCAATGACAGCTTGAATGGTAGTTGACAAAAATTGGTAGGCACAATACAGCATATGGCTAGCACATAAAAGAAGACAGCAATGAACACAATGATAAGGTTGTTTGGGTTAAATACATAAAAATTAGGAGATTGGGTAACACTAGGTACAGAGCAAATTTAAAGCTCAGTGTAGGAAACTAAGAAGATGAAATTAGGTACTTTTTGGTTTTGCTTTTAAATAAGGCAAAAGTTTTACAGTTTTTCAATTCACTAGGGAGTGAGTTCCATAGACTAGGTCCCTTAATTTGCATAGAGTGTTTGCACAGATTAAATTTGACCCTGGGAATATCAAAGAGATATTTATTTCTGGTGTGGTGATAATGGGTCCTATTACATCTGTCCAGGGAGAGTTTCAGAGCATGGTTTGCACTAAAGAACAGGGTTTTGTAAATGTAGTTGACACAGGAGAATGTGTGGAGGGAGTTAATATTTAGCAAGTTTAGGGATTTAAACAAGGGAGCTGAGTGCTTCCTTATTCCTTCTACTTCCATTTCCACCAGCAATTCTGCAAACAATACTCCTCTGACACATGACAATCCCCATCCTCCAGACCCTTCTCTTTCACCCTCAGTTTCGAACTCTGGACTTAGTAACACCTTTCGTGTTCCAAATAATCGTTCTGCTATTACCAACCTCACCAAGACCCCTTCCTGTACAAACTGTAGCATATATATCGGTGACCAAACCAGCCAACGAACTACAGTTCCTTCTGTTCTGGCTCGCACTACAAACAACACAAAACCTAACTCTACACATTCATTAAATCATACAGTTCAATGTACGGCCATTCTTTACAATTAGACACCTGGTGTATGATTTTATTGGGACTGGGCGTCCTGATGTGCTGCTTCTTAACAGCACTAACATCGCAAACTCATATAAAATCAAAAACTTTGGTTACTCATCTTACCAATCACCTGATGAATCACATGAAGGCGTTACCATACTCATAAAATCTTCCTATAAACATGAACTGATACACACTCCCTGACATCACAAACACTTTCTTTCCATAAAATTCCACACACAAATGGGTCTACTCACCATATGTACAACCTACAACCGTCCTAACACTGGCATCCCCATGCAAGACATCACAACTCTCTTCAACCACACTCACTTGCCTGTTTTCCTGTAGCAGACCTCATTGCACAACATCCTACATTCCTCTATAGTAACATTAATCGGCACGGTCAACAGCTTCACCAAATATACGCCCAAAAACATCTATTCTTCCTTGGCCCTGACTTCCCCACTTTTTTTCAGTCATACAGGTTCTGGTAGACCTGATTTCATATTCACCAACAAACTTGACAAAAACCTTCAACACTACATTTAACCAGGACCCATTACGGGCTCTGATCATATTCCCCAAATTCTCAGTCTCTACCAATCCTATTCTCATCCCTGGCACTCCTCAATTATCATACCATATGGCAAATTGGGATATGTTCAAATAACACATTGATGACACTGATCTCACATACGAGTACAATGACAAACTTCACACTGACATTGACACACAAGCACGCAACATACAAGACACCATCATTCATGCTGCAAACATCTCCATTCCAAAAACAACACACAAACAACATTTCACTTTCACCACTTCCATTCGCACAAAACACCTCTTAGCTTGTTATCATACTACATTCTTTCACAACATGCATCGTCATGGGCAAGTACTCTGGGACCTCACATCATTAAAAAAAACACATTCTTAACAGACTAGATGAATACCATACAAAACACTGGAGACACCTCATAGAATAAGCAGAACAACATGGAAAACTGACACCTCAGGAATTCTGGAAACAAATCAAACTCTTACAAGGATCAACTCACACACCGTTTAAATACCTTCTACAGAACAACAACAAAATCACTGATCCTGATGAAGTACTCAATATTTTTAAAAACCACAGAGAACAAATTTTTCAGCCACATCCTCCTGAACCAACTGCCCTTCCCAACATTAAAGTAGTTAAAGACTGGATACACCAAAACAGACATGAAACCACACCTGACCTCATCCACCCTGACAACCTCAACTCACGCACTGAATTACAGACTCCCCTGATTCCAGCTGATGTCAAGACAGCTCTCATGGGCACTCGTCGCAGAGCCCCTGGTGCGCCTGGCGTTGGACATACCCTCCTTGGACAACTCCCTGCTTCTATCATCGCTGCTCTCACTAACTTATTCAACGCCTCTCTTGCCTCTGGATATTTCACTCTCACCTTCAAATCTGCCACAGCTGTTCTTATTCCAAAACCTGGGAAACTTCACACTGACCCAAAGAACTATAGACCCATCAGCCTTCTAGAGACACTTGGCAAAATCTTTGAACGGCTGGTCAACATGAGACTCAGAACCCACCTAGAAGACAATGACTGACTGACTAACAAACAGTTTGGATTCCGGCCTCACCGGTCCACACATGACGCCTTAAACATCATGACCAATTACCTCACCATCAATCAGCATTAAAGACTTAAGACTTCACTCATCACTAAGGACGTTGAGAAGGCCTTTGACACTTTGACACTTTGGCATGACGGCCTAAAATTCAAACTATGCAATAACTTTAATCTTCCCCCTATCACCACCAAACTTCTTTCTAACTACTTAGACAATAGGACAATGAGGATTAAGTTCCTCCGACATCACTGACTACTTCAACTTAAATGCCGGTGTTCCCCAAGGCTCTGTTCTTGCCCCGACACTCATTCATCAACGACATTTCTGACCCCTGTTCATCACACTTCTTTAACCATATGCTACGCTGATGATGTCTCTCACCTTGTCACCAGCAACACCATTGATACACTATTACGCAGAGCACAAACAGAACTCGATATTGTCACAGAATGGGAGTATGACTGGCGCATAAAAACAAACTCCAACAAATAAAAAATCACCTACTTTTTCTGAAAAAGAACTATACTCCCTATTCCTATTCAACTCTATTCACTCTCTCCTAATCCTACTAATATCTGTATTTCCTTCCACCATAGCTATAGACACCTGAACTATATGTTTAACACATCTCTAACCCTGTCCATGGAGGACAGAAGAAAATGTATATATTCTGGTTAGCATTGTAAATGTGTGGCCACGTCCGTGGTAGAAAAAAAAAAACTTGATCGATAAGTACTCTTTCACAGAAACATACAACAGCTCTCCAAGCCATAAAAAAATCATACAGACTTAGATTTGCAGACCCTAACACAAAAATGCACCTCTATAAAGCACTTATTAGACCTCTCCTAACATACACTCCACTAGTTATTTCTTTATCCGCCCCTACTAATAAACTAAAGCTTCAGAGAATACAGAACAGAGCACTTCGATGGGTACTCAACACCCGATGGGACGAGTTCAATACCAGCGAGTCTTCATGAAAGTACCAACATTCCTGCCCTCAATGTCTACTGGAAAACTGTATTAGATAAACAACTTGATAGACTACTCACTTATCACGAATAACACCTTGACTTTCTCTTACACACTTTTAGACTACCACAAAACACCCACGATCTCTTCTCTACCATCCATGATCCTCCTCCTAACTCTGTATTTCGATAAACTTTAGATCTCAACACCCAGCATCCACCATCCATAAATATACAGCTCTCAACACCCAGCACAAATCATCCGTAAAAGTTCAGCCCTGATGCTTTTGAACCAATCACTGTGATGTTGTGAGTTTTGTGATGTCCCTGTTGTTGCCACTGAGACCCCCGACTGAGTACTTGCCTCGAATGCCGCAACCAAACGACACGCAGCTGGGTTTAGCCTTGGCTCTTTTTCTCCTACAAATCTACTTCCTCTCACCCCCCTTATCGTCTTCTGTCCTCACTTCCAAGCTCGCCCTTCGGGGTGTCTTATCCAGTATATATTCGGATTCAGAATCGTAAAAATCATTCAGAGAACTTTGCTTTAGGAGGTCAGAGATCACCCTGATCCGGTGCATTATACCGGTAAGAGACGGGAGACCTCTTAAGGAAAGTGCAACCCTCTAGACAAGGCTCTCTTAATTGCACCCAGCACTGCCGGGTGGGTAAACATTGAGCAGCAACGAGGAGAGCCACCATGATCTACCGGATCAAGGTAAGATTTAGAGGGGACCGGACCCTTACCCGGTCAGAGATCTCGGATTTGATCAGTAACAAAACCAATGTTGCACCACTGGACGTCTTCATCAACGATGAAGGACATCAACTGGTGTACAGCAGTGCCACAGCTGTACAGGGTCTATTTGACCCCTCCAACCTTACTGTTCTCGAGGAGGCGGACATGATCCTCACCCCACCACGACACTACCTCGCAGCCAGGACGGTGTTTGTCCGGAGAGTGAGCTCCCTCCTGTCTGAAAAAGCTGCCACCCTCGTTGTCACCAGCATAAACGAACAGAATCTTTCCTTGTCTGCTGTCTCTGTAAAGTTCATTACTGTGCCGGACGGCCACCACTCCACCATGAAGGTCTCCTTCACCTCGCCTAAGGAAACTACCTGTGATACTACCAATGGCTTCCGGTGCTTCGGCATCGCTTGCACACCCCGACAAATCAGGAAAGAATACTACTACCAGCTTCAACAATACTTTAAGTGCTATAGCTATGAGCACTTTACGAAACAATGTCCATCACAGGACCAACGGTACAGCAAGTGCGCCGAAAATCACCACTTCAAACGATGCACCAACGACTTTCTCCAATGCCTTCTCTGCCAAGGTGACCATACTGCCGTCTCTGCCGAGTGCCCTCGAAGTCATACGGAAATACAGATGTCCGACGCCAGGAAAGCCAACACCACTCGTCGTGAACCATCAACGTTCAACGTGCAAGTCGCCAACTTCCCTGAGCTTCAGGGTGGGGGCGGAGCTTTTGCACAGCCTGCACGCCATTGGGGCCCTGGCTCCCAGTCCGCCAGCCAATCATCGACGCAGCTGCGACAGCCACAACCTCTCTTTGGGCAACCAACATGCCAGCCCTCATCACACCAGATGCTGCTCCCCAACAGGAATCACAGTACCATCTTCGGACTCATCCGCCTGGTTGAGATGATGGCTGGAACGAACTGCAAAGAATTCGCAGAAATTCTAAACATCCTATACACTGCCAATGGTCTACCAACATTTAATGTTCCTGAAGAACTCTTCACAACTACAGCCTCAGCATCCGCCAGTGCTACGACTTCAGCTACATATACTTCTGCCCCTGACATGACCATCTTTCCAGTTGCACTGGCAGATATCATGTCTGCTGACGCCCACCCTCTGCAACCTGCTACAGCTCCTGCTACAGATCCTGCAACATGCGATGCCAACATGCACACTGCTACTCCAGACCAACCATCTACTACTCCAGCTCTACCTGCGACTACACCCGCTTCACAGGAACCTACACCTAATGCTTCTGCAGACCTCCACCTGTCTTCTGATGACGACTCTACTGCTTGTGTTGACACTGAAGCTCACTCACCACCCTTGGACTCGGAGGAGGATATTGATTCTTCAGCAGTAGCTGCATTGTGTCAACAACGTGACAACACTACATTTGGGTCTTCTGAATTCAGACAGCTTTCCAGCCGTATATATAACACGAGGTATAACGAATACGTGCAGAACCATCCAGGAGTTAATGTGAAGTGAACTGTCGACAAGGTCATAATCTTCAATGGATGCGATGAATCCACACTGGCCCCCGAACTCTTACCCAATGACTACGCTGAGTACGTGAAACTTCAAATGACTACACGAAGCATGACAAAATAAAAGCATGACTTGGAGGTAAGAAGAAGAAAGAAGAAAGTAGAAAGAAGACACCATCAGAAGACTGACTGTCATCATCTTGAATGAAGAAGAACTACTCACTGCCGCCCTTCCTGTCCCGAGTCAAAGCCTAGCCAGTTGTGGGGTTGTTTCAGCATCGACTTAAGACACGCAGCTGGGTCAAGCCCTGGCACTTTTCTCTACAACTTCAGCGTTTCCTCTCACCGACTTCTCTTCAGCTGTCCCCACTTGAAGGCTCGCCCTATGGGCATCTTCTCCTGTATATTATTGTATTGTATATTGCGTAAAAATTATTATTGTATTCCAACGTCGACACGAGCATCATCATCGTCATGCCACCCAAGGCATCTGGAAAGGCTGCCAAGAAGGCCGGGAAGGCCCAGAAGGCCAATGCCAAGGGCGATAAGAAAAAGAAGCGCAGGAGGAAGGAGAGCTACAGCATCTATTTACAAAGTGCTGAAGCAGGTCCACCCTGACACCAGTATCTCTTTCAAAGCCATGTCGATCATGAACTCGTTCGTGAACGATATCTTTTAGCGCATCCCCGCCGAGGCTTCTCGCCTGGCCCACTACAACAAGCATTCCACCATTACCAGTCGGGAGATCCAGACAGCTGTAAGGCTCCTGTTGCCCGGAGAACTCGCCAAGCACGCCGTCTCTGAGGGCACTAAGGCTGTCACCAAGTACACCTCCTCCAAGTAAACGGCTGACTGCCGGTGATTGCTTGGCCGCAAACCAACAAAACTCGGCTCCATTGGAGCCACACTTTAATTTCTAAAGATATTGCGAGTGTTAGACACCATTACTATTATAACAAAAACCTCTGTCACTGAAAGCAAATAGCTAATAAAATTGGAATATATATATGAAACTGTCTGTGTCTTCCTGTCTGTCTGTCTGTCTGTCTGTCTGTCTGTCTGTCTGTCTGTCTGTCTGTCTGTCTGTCTGTCTGTCTGTCTGTCTGTCTGTCTGTCTGTCTGTCTGTCCGTCTGTCTGTCTGTCTGTCTGTCTGTCTGTCTGTCTGTCTGTCCGTCTGTCTGTCTGTCCGTCTGTCCGTCTGTCCGTCTGTCTGTCTGTCTGTCTGTCTGTCTGTCTGTCTGTCTGTCTGTCTGTCTGTCTGTCTGTCTCTCTCCTCTCTCTCTCTCTCTCTCTCTCTCTCTCTCTCTCTCTCTCTCTCTCTCCCTCTCTCTCTCTCCTCTCTCTCTCTCTCTCTCTCCTCTCTCTCCTCTCTCTCCTCTCTCTCCTCTCTCTCCTCTCTCTCCTCTCTCTCCTCTCTCTCTCTCTCTCTCTCTCTCTCTCTCTCTCTCTCTCTCTCTCTCTCTCTCTCTCTCTCTCTCTCTCTCTCTCTCTCTCTCTCTCTCTCTCTCTGTTAACCTGTACACAGTACAGATTAAGAGAGAGACTACCTGTACACAGTACTCGTATTGTGTACAGGTAGTCAACTAGTACTCGTATTGTGTACAGGTAGTCAACTAGTACTCGTACTGTGTACAGGTAGTTAACTAGTACTCGTACTGTGTACAGGTAGGCAACTAGTACTCGTACTGTGTACAGGTAGTTAACTAGTACTCGTACTGTGTACAGGTAGGCAACTAGTACTCGTACTGTGCACAGGTAGTCAACTAGTACTCGTACTGTGTACAGGTAGTCAACTAGTACTCGTACTGTGTACAGGTAGTCAACTAGTACTCGTACTGTGTACAGGTAGTCAACTAGTACTCGTACTGTGTACAGGTAGTCAACTAGTACTCGTACTCTGTACAGGTAGTCAACTAGTACTCGTACTCTGTACAGGTAGTCAACGAGTGCTATTCACTGAAGGAAGGTGTTTAAGCCACATCCTCTGATATCTTCAACGACAGAGTCGTCAGACAAGTGTGATACCAGAATAGTTAAGCTATAACTCAGCAGGTACACCATGACTCGTACGCGGGGCATAAGGAGATAGACCTGTAGTCAATGATAGGTAAGCAGTGCTATCACCACCCCTACCCCCACCTGCAGGCGGACTATTTAGGTGGCAAGTGGGCAGGGAGTGCTATCACCACCCCTACCCCCACCCGCAGGCGGACTATTTAGGTGGCAAGTGGGCAGGGAGTGAAAGCACCACCCCTACCCCCACCCGCAGGCGGACTATTTAGATGGCAAGTGGGCAGGGAGTGCTATCACCACCCCTACCCCCACCCGCAGGCGGACTATTTAGGTGGCAAGTGAGCAGGGGGTGCTATCACCACCCCTACCCCCACCCGCGGCCGGATTATTTAGGCGGTGTGTGGGCCAGGCAGCACTCAGTACCCTTGGGCCCAGAGTGCTTTACACACACGCTTCAATTCACTCCATACAAGTCAGTATTTACACTTAAAATTATTTTTGAGACATTCAAGAAAATCTGTTCTTGTAACATTAACATGATAATATATGTAAATCATTGCATGAAATATACCCAGTGTGCTGAATGCACCCAGTGTGAAGAATGCACCCAGTGTGCTGAATGCACCCAGTGTGAAGAATGCACCCAGTGTGAAGAATGCACCCAGTGTGATGAATGTGCCCAGTGTGATGAATGTGCCCAGTGAAGAATGTGTCCAGTGTGTTGAATGTACCCAGTGTGCTGAATGTGCCCAATGTGCTGAATGTACCCAGTGTGCTGAATGTGTCCAGTGTGCTTAATGCACCAAGTGTGATGAATGCACCCAGTTTGCTGAAGGCAACCTTTGTGATGACTGCACCTAGTGTGACGAATACACCCAGCGTGATGAATGTACCGAGTTTGCTGAATGCACCGAGTGTGATGCATGCACCCTGTGTGATATATACACCTTGCATGATAAATATACCGTGTGATGAATGCACAGAGTTTGTTGAATGCCCCTTGTGTGACGAATGCCCCTAGTGTGACGAATGCCCCTAGTGTGATGAATGCAATGTGTGATGAATGAATCCAGTGTGCTGAATGTAGCCAGTGTGCTGAATGTAGCCAGTGTGCCAAATGCACCCAGTGTGATAAATACATGCAATGTGCTTAATGCACCCATTGTGCTGAATTCACCTAGTGTGCTGAATGCACCCAGTGTGCTGAATATACCCAGTGTGAAGAATACACCCAGTATGCTGAATGTACCCAGTGTGATGAATACACCCAGTGTGCTGAAAAGACCTATTTTGCTGAATGAAACTAGTGTGATGAGTGCACTTAGTGTGCTAAATGCACCCAGTGAGATAAATACACGCAATGTGCTGAATGCACCCATTGTGCTGAATGCACCCTTTGTTAGGAAGGGTGTGATGTGAGGAAATGTGAGGAATGTAACTAGTGTGCTGAATGCTTCCATTGTGATAAATGCATCCAGTCTGCTAAATGCGCCATGTGTGATGAATGTACCAAGTGTGCTGCATGGAACTGGAGTGCTGAATGCACATAGTGTGATGAATTGACCCAGTTCGTTTAATGCACCCAGTGTGCTGAATGCCTTCAGTGTGCTGAAGGAACCCAGTGTGCTGAATGCCTTCAGTGTGCTGAAGGAACCCAGTGTGCTGAATGCCTTCAGTGTGCTGAAGGAACCCAGTGTGCTGAATGCACCCAGTGTGCTGAATGCCTTCAGTGTGCTGAATGAACCCAGTGTGCTGAATGCACCCAGTGTGCTGAATGAACCCTGTGTGCTGAGTATACCCTGAGTGCTGAATGGACCCAATTCCTTAATGCACCAAGTATGCTGAATGCCCCCATTGTGCATAAAACAGCCAGTGTGCTGAATGTACCCAGTGTGAAGAACGTGCCCAGTGTGCTGAATGGACCCAATGTGCTTAATGCGCTCAGTGGGCTGATTGCACCCAGTGTGTTGAATGTACCCTGTGTGCTGAATGTACCCTGTGTGCTGAATGCACCCAGTGTGCTGAACGCACCCAGTGTGCTGAATGTACCCTGTGTGCTGAATGTACCCTGTGTGCTGAACGCACCCAGTGTGTTGAATGTACCCTGTGTGCTGAATGTACCCTGTGTGCTGAATGCACCCAGTGTGCTGAACGCACCCAGTGTGCTGAATGTACCCTGTGTGCTGAATGTACCCTGTGTGCTGAACGCAGCCAGTGTGCTGAATGTACCCTGTGTGCTGAATGTACCCTGTGTGCTGAACGCACCCAGTGTGCTGAATGTACCCTGTGTGCTGAATGCACCCAGTGTGCTGAATGCACCCAGTGTGCTGAATGCACCCAGTGTGCTGAATGCACCCAGTGTGCTGAATGCACCCAGTGTGCTGAATGCACCCCAGTGTGCCTAATGCACCTAATGTGCTGAATATTCCCAAACCTGTGTTTCAGACATGTCTCGGCAGATTCCTATGATGTATAGGGACCCGTTCTTCAGAGACTTCTGGAACGACCGGGACGTCTTCGGGGACCGGAGCAGAGAAGCCGTCTTCGAACGCCCCTCCAAGATCTTCGACCAGGTACACTATCACTATTTTGAGTAAGCTCGAAGAACTGAAAAACTATGAACCCCCTACGTCATCCTTACTTTATATAATACTTAATTCAGTCTAACCTAACCCAATCTACCAATATATATATATATATATATATATATATATATATATATATATATATATATATATATATATATATATATATATATATATATATATATATATATATATGTCGTACCTATTAGCCAGAACGCACTTCTCAGCCTACTATGCGAGGCTTGATTTGCCTAATAAGCCAAGTTTTCATGAATTAATGTTTTTTCGACTACCTAACCAACCTAACCTAACCTAACTTTTTCGGCTACCTAACCTAACCTAACCTATAAAGATAGGTTGGGTTAGGTTAGGTAGGGTTGGTTAGGTTCGGTCATATATCTACGTTAATTTTAACTCCAATAAAAAAAAACTGACCTAATACATAATGAAATGGTTAGCTTTATCATTTCATAAGAAAAAAATTAGAGAAAATATATTAATTCAGGAAAACTTGGCTTATTAGGCAAATCGGGCCTTGCATAGTAGGCTGAGAAGTGCGTTCTGGCTACTAGGTATGACATATATATATATATATATATATATATATATATAAATATATATATATATATATATATATATATATATATATATATATATATATATATATATATATATATATATAATATATATATATATATACACGTCACTGACATCACAATATTCAGATGGTCTACATTATCTAGAGTCTACTGATATTTCCTCCTTAACACTGACCACCAACCTAGACTTGGTAAGTTCACCGTATGCCGACCAGCTCACAAGAAATCATTTAATTTAGACCAGGAAATGCATCCCAGACTAGAAGACGAGATTTAATCAATCAAGAGAATTTTGAACACACAAGTTAGAGAGTTATGCGAGACTGTAGGTTGGAAGGTGTCAGTACGGGTGAGGTTATCTCCTCACGCGAACACCTTCTCCCTCAGAGTTTATGTCTTGTGAAAACTGATCAAGATAGATTTTGTAGGGAGCATAAAAGAGTACTGAAGAGCATAAGATAGTATAGTAAAGTATAAGATAGTAAAGGTAAGCATAAGATAATATTGGAGAGCATAAGATAGTATAGGAAAGTATAAGATAGTAAAGGTGAGCATAAAAGAGTATTGAAGAGCATAAGATAGTATAGGAAAGTATAAGATAGTAAAGGTGAGCATAAGATAATATTGGAGAGCATAAGATAGTATAGGAAAGTATAAGATAGTAAGGTGAGCATAAGATAATATTGGAGAGCATAAGATAGTATAGGAGAGCTTAAGACAATATAGGAGAGTATAAGATAGTATAGGAGAGAATAAGATAATATAGGTGAGCATAAGATAGTATAGGATAGCATAAGATAGTATAAAGACCTATAGGGGAGCATTATTTCTTGAGGAAGATGAACATTGAGCATAATTCTTTCTCAATCATAAAGAAGAAGTGGGTAGTATAAAAGAGTATAAGCGAGCATAAGGTGATATAAGAGGGAATAAGGTACTATAATGCAGAATAAGGTAGACAAGAGGGGAAAAGGTAGTATGTGGGGAGCATAAGGTGGTATAAGGGTGCATAAGGTAGTATAAGGGAGCATAAGGTAGTATAAGTGGGCATAAGGTAGTATAAGGGAGCATAAGGTAGTATAAGGGATCATAAGAACGTATAAGAGAGCATAAGGCAGTATACTGAACATAAGGTAATATAAGAGAGCATAAGAACGTATAAGGGAGTATAAGGTAATATAAGAGAGCATAAGAACGTATAAGGAAGTATAAGGTAGTATACTGAACATAAGGTACATATGGATAAATGAATGAACATAAGGTAAATGAACATAAGGTAATATAAGGGAGCATAAGAACATATAAGGGTGTATAAGGTAATATAAGGGAGCATAAGAACATATAAGGGAGTATAAGGTAATATAAGGGAGCATAAGAACGTATAAGGGAACATAAGGCAGTATAAGAGAACATAAGGACGTATAAGGGAGTATAAGGCAGTATAAGAGAACATAAGGACGTATAAGGGAGTATAAGGCAGTATAAGAGAACATAAGGACGTATAAGGGAGTATAAGGCAGTATAAAAGAACATAAGGACGTATAAGGGAGTATAAGGCAGTATAAGAGAACATAAGGACGTATAAGGGAGTATAAGGCAGTATAAGAGAACATAAGGACGTATAAGGGAGTATAAGGCAGAATAAGAGAACATAAGGACGTATAAGGGAGTATAAGGCAGTATAAGAGAACATAAGGACGTATAAGGGAGTATAAGGCAGTTTAAGAGAACATAAGGACGTATAAGGCAGTATAAGAGAACATAAGGACGTATAAGGCAGTATAAGAGAACATAAGGACGTATAAGGGAGTATAAGGCAGTATAAGAGAACATAAGGACGTATAAGGGAGTATAAGGCAGTATAAGAGAACATAAGGACGTATAAGGCAGTATAAGAGAACATAAGGACGTATAAGGGAGTATAAGGCAGTATAAGAGAACATTAGGACGTATAAGGGAGTATAAGGCAGTATAAGAGAACATAAGGACGAATAAGGGAGTATAAGGGAGTATAAGAGAACATAAGGACGTATAAGGGAGTATAAGGCAGTATAAGAGAACATAAGGACGTATAAGGGAGTATAAGGCAGTATAAGAGAACATAAGGACGTATAAGGGAGTATAAGGCAGTATAAGAGAACATAAGGACGTATAAGGGAGTATAAGGCAGTATAAGAGAACATAAGGACGTATAAGGCAGTATAAGAGAACATAAGGACGTATAAGGGAGTATAAGGCAGTATAAGAGAACATAAGGACGTATAAGGGAGTATAAGGCAGTATAAGAGAACATAAGGACGTATAAGGGAACATAAGGCAGTATAAGAGAACATAAGGCAGTATAATAGAACATAAGGACGTATAAGGGAGTATAAGGCAGTATAAGAGAACATAAGGACGTATAAGGGAGTATAAGGGAGTATAAGAGAACATAAGGACGTATAAGGGAGTATAAGGGAGTATAAGAGAACATAAGGACGTATAAGGGAGTATAAGGGAGTATAAGAGAACATAGGGACGTATAAGGGAGTATAAGGCAGTATAAGAGAACATAAGGACGTATAAGGGAACATACTGGCAGCTGTCATGAAGGGCGAGGCAGGTGGTGAAGGCTCCGTACAGTCATGGCCAAATGTGGCTCAGCTGAACCACAAAAACCTGGAGATAATTTTAACTAGACCGAGGGAGAGAGAGCTATACCTGCATCCTAGTTGGCAACCTCTGGCAACTAGTTGCTGCTAGTTGTTGATAGTGGCTATTAATAGCTGCTATTGGCTACGAGTGGCTATTAGTAGCTGCTATTGGCTACGAGTGGCTATTAGTAGCTGCTATTGGCGCTACGAGTGGCTATTAGTAGCTGCTATTAGCTACTGGTTGCTATTAGTAGCTGCTATTGGCTACGAGTGGCTATTAGTAGCTGCTATTGGCTACGAGTAGCTATTAGTAGCTGCTATTAGCTACTGGTTGCTATTAGTAGTTGCTATTGGCTACTGGTTGCTATTAGTAGCTGCTATTAGCTACTGGTTGCTATTAGTAGCTGCTATTGGCTACGAGTGGCTATTAGTAGCTGCTATTGGCTACGAGTGGCTATTAGTAGCTGCTATTAGCTACTGGTTGCTATTAGTAGCTGCTATTGGCTACGAGTTGCTATTATTAGCTGCTATTGGCTACTGGTTGCTATTAGTAGCTGCTATTGGCACCGAGGGGCTATTAGTAGCTGCTATTGGCACCGAGTGGCTATTAGTAGCTGCTATTGGCTACTAGTAGCAGCTTTGTGAACATTCTATAACAGTTCCCAGTTAGTAGCTGCTATTAGCTACTGGTTGCTATTAGTAGCTGCTATTGGCTACGAGTGGCTATTAGTAGCTGCTATTGGCTACGAGTGGCTATTAGTAGCTGCTATTAGCTACTGGTTGCTATTAGTAGCTGCTATTGGCTACGAGTTGCTATTATTAGCTGCTATTGGCTACTGGTTGCTATTAGTAGCTGCTATTGGCACCGAGGGGCTATTAGTAGCTGCTATTGGCACCGAGTGGCTATTAGTAGCTGCTATTGGCTACTAGTAGCAGCTTTGTGAACATTCTATAACAGTTCCCAGTCTAGGTTGAGCGTGAAATATATACATACCTACACACACACACACACACACACACACACACACACACACACACACACACACACACACACACACACACACACACACACTTGCACCTGGACAAGCTGCAGGAATGGTCGAACAAATGGTTGTTAGAGTTTAACCCAACCAAATGTAATGTAATGTAGATAGGGGTAGGAAACAGGAGACCAGATACAAGGTATCATTTGGGAGATGAAATAATTCAAGAATCAGAGAGAGAGAAAGACCTGCGGGTTGATATCACGCCAGACCTGTCCCCTGAAGCTCATATCAAGAGGATAACACCAGCGGCATATGCCAGGTTGGCTAACATAAGAACGGCCTTTAGAAACTTGTGTAAAGAATCTTTCAGAACATTATATACCACATATGTCAGACCAATCCTGGAGTAGGCCGCTCCATCATGGAGTCCATATCTAGTCAAGCATAAGACTAAACTGGAAAAGGTTCAAAGGTTTGCCACCAGACTAGTACCTGAGCTGAGAGGTATGAGCTACGAGGAGAGACTACGGGAATTAATCCTCACTTCGTTGGAAGACAGAAGAGTTAGGGGGACATGATCACCACATTGAAGATTCTCAAGGGAATCGACAGGGTAGAAAAAGACAGGCTATTTAACACAAGGGGCACACGCACTAGGGGACACAGGTGGAAACTGAATGCCCAAATGAGCCATAGAGACGTTAGAAAGAATTTTTTCAGTGTCAGAGTAGTAGACAAATGGAATGCATTAGGAAGTGATGTGGTGGAGGCTGACTCCATACACAGCTTCAAGTGTAGATATTATAGAGCCCAGTAGGCTCAGGAACCTTTCATTAGTTGATTGATGGTTGAGAGGCGGGACCAAAGAGCCAGAGCTCAACCTCCGCAAGCACAGTTAGGTAAGTGCAATTAGGTAAGTACACACACACACACACACACACACACAGGGACGGCGGTCAGGGAGCAAGTGTAGGACAGCGGTCCGCGAATTACTTCAATATTCTCGGGATATTTACGTACCAGTGAGCCCAAAACATAGTTTTTGGTCGTATGAAGGGTACAGCAACGCAGTGATAACGCAACATAGTGAATTCTTATAACGTTTGATAAGAAAAAAATTTGAAAAAGAACGAGATTGTGGCAAGACGGTGGCACCAGAGGCCTGAGAATGGAAGAGCTTGGACCACCACGTGGGAGGACCTCTGGCGGGGACGTCAACAATTAAGGCGGACATCGCTTCATAAATCACCTAATTGTGCTGTGGGATGCTTACTTGGAGGTGAGTGCCTCTCAAAGTCAGTCATACAAGGTGTACAGTGTTTTTTATATAGTAATTAGCTTTGAACATAAGTTAATTAAAATACGAAAAAGTAGCTCAAGAGCCTCAGCTTGGTACTAGTTTCTCACACCTGTGTGTTACATTACACCACCACTGACTGGACCTACCCCCCCTCCTCCTCACCATAATACGCCAGTGTAAACACACACACACACACACACACACGCACGCACAAACCAGCCTACCGCCAACCTCACCCCTCACCCCAGGGACTTGACCTTCCATCCCTCACCCCCCTGATTGTCCTCCTTCCTCTTCCCCTCCCCCCCCCCCCGTTCTGCCTATTTCCCTTTCTTCCTCAATCTTCCTCACTCCCTTTCACTCCCCTTCACTCCCCCCTCTCCCTTTTACTCCCTCTCTCCCTCTCCCTCCATCCATCCACCAGTTAACCCAACCCCCCACCGTGCCACCCCCCACAATAAACACAAACACACACACACACACTCACACACTCTCGCACACACACACACACACGCACAAACACACACACACACACACACACACACACACACACACACACACACACACACACACACACACACACACACACACACACACACACACACACACACAAGGGACCGGGACAAGAATGAGAGGAGGGGATGAACCAGCCTTGCTAGATCTGATATTTACCCTAAATGAGTCGGATATAAGGGAAGTTAAGTTGGAAGCCCCCTTGGGAATGAGTGATCACAGTGTATTGAGCTTTGAGTACCTGGTTGAGCTGGGAATTATCACCCCCAAAAAAGAACTGGGAACCAAAGGGCTGGCGTACCGAAAGGGAAACTATGAGGAAATGAATAAATTCCTATGGGATATACATTGGGACACAGAACTCGGAACCAAGTCCGTACAAGACATGATGGGACTATGTCACCCAAAAATGTCAGGAGGCTGTTAGCAGGTTTGTCCCAGCCCGACAGGAAAAAACAGAGAAGCAAAGGAAGAATCCGTGGTATAATAAGGAATGTATGAAAGCAAAGGAGCAAAACAAAAGGGCATGGAGGAACTTCCGTAATAACAGAACACCAGAAAGTAGAGAGAGATACCAGAGAACCAGGAACGAGTATGTCAGTGTGAGAAGAGCAGCTGAGAAAAGGTATGAAAATGATATAGCTAATAAAGCCAAGACCGAACCCACATCAGGAGGAAGACAACAGTGAAGGAACAGGTGATGAAACTTAGGGTGGGCGAGCAAAGGTACACAGAGAACGACAAAGAGGTGTGTGAAGAACTCAACAAAAGGTTCCAGGAGGTCTTTACAATAGAACAGGGAGATGTCACGGCGCTAGAAGAGGTGGCAGCAAACCAGGTGACCTTGGATAGGTTCGAAATTACAAGAGATGAGGTCAAGAAGCACCTATTGGAGCTGGATGTGAGAAAAGCTGTTGGGCCGGGCGGAATATCGCCATGGGTATTGAAAGAGTGTTCAGGAGCACTTTGCTTGCCACTCTCCATAGTGTAAAGTAGGTCACTGGAAACGGGGGACCTACCAGAAATATGGAAGACTGCTAATGTAGTACCAATATACAAAAAGGGTGACAGACAAGAGGCACTGAACTACAGGCCAGTGTCCTTAACTTGTATACCATGCAAGGTGATGGAGAAGATTGTGAGAAAAATCCTAGTAACACATCTGGAGAGAAGAGACTTCGTGACAACACATCAACATGGGTTCAGGGAGGGTAAATCTTGCCTTACAGGCTTGATAGAATTCTACGACCAGGTGACAAAGATTAAGCAAGAAAGAGAAGGATGGGCGGACTGCATTTTTTGGACTGTCGGAAAACCTTTGACACAGTACCCAATAAAAGGTTGATGCATAAGCTGGAGAAACAGGCAGGAGTAACTGGTAGGGCGCTCCAGTGGATAAGGGAGTACCTAAGCAATAGGAAGCAGAGAGTTACAGTGAGGGGTGAGACCTCAGAATGGCGTGAAGTCACTAGTGGAGTCCCACAGGGCGCTGTACTTGGACCTATCCTGTTTTTGATATACGTAAATAATCTCCCAGAGGGTATAGACTCATTCCTCTCAATGTTTGCTGACGACGCCAAAATTATGAGAAGGATTTAGACAGAGGAGGACAGCTTGAGGCTTCAAGAAGACCTGGACAAGCTGCAGGAATGGTCGAACAAATGGCTGTTAGAGTTTAACCCAAGCAAATGTAATGTAATGAAGATAGGTGTAGGGAACAGGAGGCCAGATACAAGGTATCATTTGGGAGAGGAAATTCTTCAGGAGTCAGAGAAAGAAAAAACTTGAGGGTTGATATCACGCCAGACCTGTCTCCTGCAGCACATATCAAGAGGATAACATCAGTGGCATATGCCAGGCTGGCCAACATACGAACGGCATTCAGAAGCTTGTGTAAAGAATCATTCAGAACTTTGTATACCACATATGTCAGGCCAATCCTGGAGTATGCAGCCCCAGCATGGAGTCCATATCTAGTCAAGGATAAGACTAAACTGGAAAAGGTTCAAAGGTGTGCCACCAGACTAGTGTCCGAGCTGAGAGGTATGAGCTACGAGGAGAGACTACAGGGATTAAACCTCACTTCGCTGGAAGACAGAAGAGTTAGGGGGGGCATGATCACCATATTCAAGATTCTGAAGGGAATTGATGGGGTAGATAAAGACAGGCTATTTAACACAAGGGGCACACGCACAAGCGGACACAGGTGGAAACTGAGTGCCCAAATGAGCCACTGAGATATTAGAAAGAACTTTTTTTAGTGTTAGAGTGGTTGACAAATGGAATGCATTAGGAAGTGATGTGGTGGAGGCTGACTCCATACACAGTTTCAAGTGTAAATATGATAGAGCCCAATAGGCTCAGGAATCTGTACACCTGTTGATTGCCGGTTGAGAGGCGGGGACCAAAGAGTCAGAGCTCAACCCCTGAAAATACAACTAGGTAACTAGGTGAGTACAGACACACCATGTTCCATCTGCCCCTCTTCTCCCAATCCCCTCTATCCTCCTCTCCCTTAACCTCTCAACCTCTAACTGACTCCTAACCTTATGCAACCTCCCATCCCCTCTATGCCTATAAGACCCTCCCTAATCTTCAGACCCAGTATACCCTTCCTATTCCAGACTTACCTACCCAGGCCCTACCCCAGACCTTCCTATAGGTACCTTCCTAGATGTCCAGCCCCCATTCGCCCCCCAAGCACAGCTCCCGACCTCTTTCACCCCCTCCCGATACCCCTCGGATCCCACCAGACAAGCCATGGATCCACCTAGGCACCCCCCAAATCCCCAAATTCACCCCCAGTCACCCCACAGATCCCCTCAGACCCCCAGAGAAAGGGCGAACTCTGGTATCAGAGTTTCCATGAAGAATCTGAAGGTTTGGTACACCAATGCTGATGAGATATCTAATAAAGCAGAAGATATAGAAGAAAGAGTGATTGGGCCAGATCCTGAATGAATTGCAATTGTGGAAACTAATATAAATGACATGATCTCGGATGCAATCTTTCCTGAGGGCTACCAGGTTATAAGAAAAGTGAGGACACAGAGACAGGGAGAGGGAGTGGCACTCCTAATAAAGCGGAAATGTAAGTTTGAAGACCTAGGAAATCGGGTTACCAATGAGAGCACAAGCATCATACATGTATCTCTGACAGAAGATGGGAGGAAGATTGTGATCATGGTAATCTACAATCCCCCTCCAAACAGTAGAAGACCCAGGCAGGAGTATGATGACAAGAACAAGGCATGCATAGATGAACTGCAGAGGGCAGCAACACTAGCCCACAGTATGAGAGCGAAGCTGCTGGTTATGGGGGACCTAAATCATGGAGAGATAAATTGGGAATCAAGGAATTCCCATGGAGGGGACTGAAGCGTGGGGAGCAAAGTTAGTAGATGTTATAGACAGGAATTTCCTAACACAACATGTGAAGGAAGACAGAAGGGAAAGAGAAGGGGATGCGCCGAGCCTTTTAGACCTGATTTTCACCCAGAACGTAGAAGACATCGAGAATTTGGAGCATGAAATACATCTAGGGGCCAACGACCATTGTGTCTTAGTCTTTGACTACATGATGGAATTCAAACTTGTGACCATGGGACAAGAGGTCTGGGAAGGAGAGTTGACTACAGGAAAGGGGACTATAGGAGGATAAGGGACTATCTGGGAGAAGTGCAGTGGGAGGAAGAAATTAAAGGAAAACTGTTCAAGATATGATGGACCTAGTCACACGGAAATGCCAGGAGGCCGAATAGAGATTTATACCAACAGTAAAGGCAAAAAGCAGGAGGGATTATAATAACCCATGGTTTAATAGATAGTGTCAGGAAGCAAAATGGCCAGCAGGCGGGAGTGGAGGAAGTACAGAAGACAAAGGACAGAGGACAACAGGATCAGCTGCAACAGAGCTAGGAACGATTATATTAACATAAGACGAACATCGGACAGGGACTATGAGAACAATATTGCGATCAAAGCGAAAAAGCAACCTAAGTTACTACACAGCCATATAAGAAGAAAAATGTCGGTGAACGACCAAGTGACAAGACTAAGGAAAACAGAGGGGCATATACTGAAAGTGACAAGGAAATCTGCGAGGCACTGAATGCCAGTTTCCATGGAGTATTCACTACTGAGCCTGAGCAGCTCCCATTGTTAGAAGAGATTACCCTAGATGAAAAACTATCAGATATAGAGGTGACAGCAAAGGAAGTAATGAAACAGCTGACAACACTGGATGCAACTAAAGCAGTTGGACCAGACAAAGTATCACCGTGGATACTAAAAGAAGCAGTGCAGGCCCTCAGAGTGCTTCTGGCAAGGATCTTTAATAAATCACTTATGACGGGAGAATTGCCCAATGGCTGGAAGAGGGCAAATGTGGTACCGATTTTCAAGAAAGGCGTAAGGGAGGAGGCACTTAACTATAGACCTTTATCATTGACAAGCATCCCCTGTAAAATACTAGAAAGAAGAATTAGGCTACGACTGATTGCACACCTGGAGAACGTTTTGTTTGTGAACGAACATCAACATGGGTTCTGGAAAGGGAAATCGTGCCTAACAAACCTTTTGGAATTCTATGATAAAATATTGAGTATAAGACAGGACAGGGAACGTTGGGCAGACTGCATATTTCTGGACTGCCAAAAAGCCTTTCATTCTCGATGTCTTCCACGTTCTGGGTGAAAATCAGGTCTAATAAGCTCGGTGCATCTCCTCCTCCTTCCCTTGTGTCCTCCTTCACATGTGCTAGGAAAATTCTGTCTATAACATCTACTAACTTTGCTCCCCACGTTTCGTCCCCTCCATGGGGATTCCTTGATTCCCAATTTATCTCTCCATGATTTAGGTCCCCCATAACCAGCAGCTTCACTCTCATTCTGTGAGCGAATGTTGCTGCCTTCTGCAGTTCATCTGTTCATGCCTTGTTGTTGTCATCATACTCCTGCCTGGGTCTTCTACTGTTTGGTGGGGGACTGTAGATTACCAAGATCACAATCTTCCTCCCATCTGCTGTCAGAGTTCCATGTATGGAGCTTGTGCTCTCATTGGTACCCCGATTTCCCAGGTCTTCAAAATTCCATTTCTGCTTTATTAGGAGTGCCACTCCCCCTCCCTGTCTCTGTGTCCTCTTTTCTTATCACTTGATAGCCCGCTGGAAAGATTACATCCGAGATCATGCCGTTAATTTAATTCTTACTATTGCAACTATGTCAGGATCTGCCTCACTAACACTTTCTTCTATCTCTTCTGCTTTATTAGATATCTCATCAGCATTGGTGTACTAAACCTTGAGATTCTTCATGGAAACTCTGGTACCAGAGTTCGCCCTTTCTCTGGGGGTCTGGAGGGATCTGGGGGGGGGGGAAGTCTGAGGGGGATGAATGCGGGGATCCGGGGGGTGTCTGGGAGGATCAGGGGGAAGGGGTGTCTGAGGGGGATGAATGGGGGCTGGGGGGATCTCGCGTGGTGTCTGGGTGGGGAATGGGGTCTGGAGGGGTCCTTGGGGGTGAATGGGGTTGGGCATCTAGGAAGGTAGGTAGGAAGGTCTGGGATAGGGCTTGGGTAGGTAGGTCTGGAGAAGGAAGGGCATACTGGGTTTGAAGATTAGGGAGGATCCATGGGGGCATAGGGGGGTTGAGAGGTACCGAGAGGTCGAGAGTCAGATAGAGGTTGAAAAGTTGGGGGGGGGGGAGAAGGATAGAGGGGGTGGGGGAAGAGGTTAGGATGGAACATGGATAGTGAGAGTGGGAGGGAGGTTGTATTAATCAGGGGGAACTCAGGGGAAGGTGTGGGCATTGGGGCAGAAAGGGGAAGAAGTAAATGGAGGAAGAGGTGGGGGGGTCCCCCCGTCCCCCACGGGGGGTCCATGTGACCCCCTAGCAAGGGTAGAGGGTCACATGGAAGAAGAGGAGCTGAGGAGTGGTGAAGACATTTGCCCTCTTCCAGCAATTGGGCAGTTCTCCCAACATAAGTGATTCATTAAAAATCCTTGCCAGAGGCACGCTGAGGGCCTGCGCGGCCTCTTTTAGTATCCACAGTGATACTATGTCTGGTCCAACCGCTTCAGTTGCATCCAGTGTTGTCAACTGATTCATTACCTCCTCTGCTGTCACCTCTATATCTGGCAGTCTTTCATCTAGGGGTAATCTCTTCTAACAATGGGAGCTGCTCAGGCTCGGTTGTGAACACTCCATGAAAACTGGCATTCAGTGCCTCGCAGATTCCCTTGTCATTTCTGTATATGCCCCCTCTATTTTCCTTAGTCTTGTCACTTAATCGTTCACCGACATTTTTCTTCTTGTATCACTGACACGCATCTCCTGCACTTAAAACAATAATTAGGCTAAGACTTGTTGCACACCTAGTGAACATTAGTTTTGTAAGCAAACACAAACATGGGTTCAGGGTAGAAAAATCATGGCTAACAAACCTTCTGGAATTGCATGATAAAATAACAAGAATAAGGCAGGACAGGGAAGGATGGGCTGACTGCATTTTCTGAACTACCAAAAAATCTTTGATGCAGTATCGCACAGGAGACTGCTATTCAAATTTGAGAGGCAGGCTGTAGTAAGCAGAAAGGCCCTAGCAGGATTAAGGAATTACCTAACAGGAAGGAACGAGAGAGTAACGGTAGAGGGCGAGAAGTCTGACTGGCGAACAGTAACGAGTGGAGTACCTCAAGGATCGGTGCTGGGATCAGTTATATTTTTAATATACATAAATGACATGTTTACAGATGTAGAGTCCTATATGTCAATGTCACTGCCTGCGTGAGACCAGTCTTGGAGTTTGCCACCCCCATCATGGAGACCCCAACCTAAAGCAACATATACGGAAACGGGAAAAGGTTCAGAAATTTGCGACGAGGCTCGTCCCAGAGTTACGAGGGATGAGTTATGAAGAGCGCCTGTACAAAATGAACCTGACGACTCAAAAAAAAGAAGGAATATGGGGGGGGGGGGGTGTGATATGATAAGAACATATAAAATACTCGGAAGGATTGACAGAGTGGAAATAGACAAAATGTTCACGCTGAGTATTAGCAGAATAAGGGAACATCGGTGGAAACTGGAAACTCAGATGTGTCACAGAGATATTTGGAAGTTTTCTTTTAGCGAGAGTAGTGGATTACGATGGTTCTCCTCGATTACTAACAATTCCGGTTCCCAGATTAGCAGGATTACAGAAAGGACACATGACCATATTTCCGTAGAAGACTTTACCGCAGGTACATCTGCTGTCGGGATTAGGGGTGACCTGGTCAGGCGGTCAAGAAGAATAAGAGAACAGGACCCAGGTTAACAGCCTCATTAGACGTTGAGATGTAAGTCTCGTCCTAATCACTCACTCAGACCTTGATAAAACACTCAGAAGAGTGCGAAAGACTTGGCATAAGTTCAATACATAAATTTCACATATACACAACTGTGGGTTTTTACCCAAAAAAATATTTTGGCCAGTCCTCGTGGTGTAGTTGTAAAACATTCACCCGGCGCTTTGGCCTGGGTTCGTATCCTGGCCGGGGAAGATTGACTGGGCACCAATCCTCTGTTCACCCAGCAGTGAATGAGTACCTGATTGTTAAACGATTTTGTGGGTAGTATTTCGGGGAAAATTAGGCATAAGGACATGCCCGTAACGCTGTGTGTGCTTGTGGCTTTAAAAGAATGTAAGAACTCTTGAATATAAATAAACAAAAAATAATAATAATTAATTGTGTCGGGGGACTGACGGCCAGTGTACATTATGAATGGTCCCCTTGTATATGTCAGAAACACCCATTAAAACTAACAATAACACCACACTAATGTTCACTAACACCTCCACCTATGGAGAGTCACCCTCTAATGATGTAAACTATGGAGAGAGGGGCTCTCCGTCATATTGTTTGGGGAATGGGCTCAGAACCGGCCCATTATCATGAGTACACACCCCACGGAGCCGATATTACTTACCCCTCTCTCTCCTTGCTTTGGGATGATCTTCTTCTAGTTCCTCTTCATGATATTATGTCTGCTGTCGACCGACCTGCAATTGTTTCTCTCTCCCTCCTTTTAGAAATTCTCATCAGGACAAGTGCAAAACAAGTTGTCTACAGACAAGCATTTATTACAACAATACAAAGAGTGAAATATATCAGCATAGTATCATCAGGTCCAACTATCTAGCACCACATCACACCTATATAGTATTAATGCTCCAACAAATAAACTACGCTATCCTGCTGTTTAATCTTTACTAGCAACCCCCGGCCTTCTCACCGTCTGGGCTAGGCAACTTGCATATAAATTAACTCAAACAAGATAAATATTAGCGTATCACCTTACACTGTAAGGTGATATATATGAACACAACTAATAACATATGAATTCATGCACTCCCTCAAACAATAATGGTGTCCATATACCTCTGTATTACGTCCTGAGGCCCACAAACAGGACTATCCATCAACGGGTCCTCAAATTAGGTAGGTACTCCTGCACTCTTCTCAATATTACTGCTGCTTTCGTTGTTACGTCGAACAACGACGAAACACGTCCTCCAAGTACCACTGCTACATGAAGTTCCACCATATATATGAAGTTCCTCTGTCATAATTACATATTCTCGTATCAAACTCAAATAATATTTATATACAGAATAGATTCCACCGCACATTGCCCTATCCCCTGCCCCGACTGTACTGAAATGCGTACTCCCCCACAATGGACGAGTCCACAGGGGGCTCCCACCCCTCAGTCGTACACTGCACTCGTCTGCGAGAGCATATGTCGCTTCCGCCTCCGTAATAGCAAATCATCTCAAACTCATTACATCCTCTCATTATTTTCACCAACTCTCTAACCTACATTCAATAACCTCCTATAAGATCACTGGGCACACGATCAAACTATAACAAGCTATACATGACAGAATATTGTGTTCTTGCCGCAAAAGGATGTCGTGTCGACGCCTGTCAAACGACGCACAAATATGGCGCCCAACCTGTCGTCCACAAATTTCTCTGGGACATGATACTATCGGCTTCTTCTCGTCCTGTCTTGAGCATGAGAAGTGACGTAACAGGTGCCACACAGGAACACCTGCCCAATTATCCCCTTAAAGGATTTACACACACAATCGGGTCCACGAAGGCACGACCACCCAATAGACTTCAGGTCGCCCATATATAGTTACCACCATAACAAAGATACGTTACACGCCATCCTCCAACAGCTTCCTCACACGTTGTTCGTGTAGTTCCTCACCAATTCTTCACCATGAGCTACAAACTTCCTTCTTCGTTAGGAGGCAACTACGTACGTCTGTCTCCGTCGAATCTCACGACTCAAGTGAGGCTCTCTGCTTTCCTTCTCTTCAATCACAATTACTGACGTTGTTTAGTTTAATTCATTTACCTGGGTCCTATATCTGGTCAGGTGCACAATAACTCTCACAAATGCAGGACTACCTCATTAGGCTACCTGGAGGTTCATAACAACATATACTGTAAGGGTTATATAGAGGTCCCCTCCCCCCCCCCCCCCCCACCCAAAAACAAATTATCGGCCCTCCCCAGGATGCATCCCCATAACATGCTGACTAACTCTTGGGTACTATTTTATTGCTAAGTAAAAAGGATAGGAAACGCACCCAACCATTTCCGTCCCTCCCAGGATTTGAATCGAGAATTCCTGAGTGTGGGTGGAAATGAAACCCGACTGTACGAACTCTTTATCTCGATAATTATCTTACCAATTACCATCTCACTGAACGCATGGCTGTGGGCACGTCCAGCACTTCGGGTCAGTGATGGCCGAGGAGGACGTGTCGTCACCCACCGCCTCCCTCTACACCCGCTGTCGCCGCCCGCCCCGCGAGCGCTCCGGGATCTCCTCCCTTAGTCAACACACCGACAAGTTTACCGTGAGTATCCTATACCGTTTTCTCCGGTATGAGCTGGCTACTTGAAGACTCTGTAGAAGCGGATTGTGCGTAGCATGTGACTCCCGTACAGTAGTTGTGGTGTGTAGTATGTAGCTCACGTCCAGAAGATGTGTTGTGTAGTATGTGGCTCACGTCTAGTAATTGTGGTCTGTAGTATGTGGCTCACGTCCAGTAGTTGTGTAGTATGTGGCTCACGTCCAGTAGTCCTGTGAAGTATGTAGCTCCCATCCAGTAGTCGTTGTATGTTGTATGTGGCTCACGTCCAGTAGTTCTGTATAGTATGTGGCACAAGTCCAGCAGTTGTGCAGTATGTGGCTCAATCCAATAATCACAGTCTGTCCAGCAGTTAGGCTCGTCTAGGCGACGCCCACCCTAATGGAAGCATTCATCAACATTGGCTGCAAAATCAAATATTTTCTCAAATATAAATTAATATTACATAATAGAATTTTGTCTGTAGTTAGGTGACGTATGCATTTAAAGAGATGCGATTCGGAAGCAGAGGGCGTCAGTGAACTACTGTTCGAGAATTATTTGAACATCATCAGTCGTGAGTCGTGTTCAAAGCGTTTTTGTCTTGACAACAGATGTCGCTGGACGTTCAGCAGTTCAAGCCGGAGGAGCTGAAGGTTCGTGTGGTTGAAGGCGTCGTGGAGGTGGAGGGTAAACACGAAGAGAGGCAAGACGAACATGGATCCATCTCCAGGCACTTCGTCAGGTGAGTGGGATACCCGGATCCATCTCCAGGTCCTTCGTCAGGTGAGTGGGATACCCGGATACATCTCCAGGTCCTTCGTCAGGTGAGTGGGATACCCGGATACATCTCCAGGTCCTTCGTCAGGTGAGTGGGATACCCGGATACATCTCCAGGTCCTTCGTCAGGTGAGTGGGATACCCGGATCCATCTCCAGGTCCTTCGTCAGGTGAGTGGGATACCCGGATACATCTCCAGGTCCTTCGTCAGATGAGTGGGATACCTGGATACATCTTCAGGTTCCTCGTGTGTGATCCACCCTCACAGGCTCTAGCCCCACGATGGGCGCCAGATGTGAAGGAACTGGTTATAATGAGATGTGGATTCGAATATTTGCCTTCGACAAACAAAGGAATACAATCCGGAGGTGTGACCAAGACGCCAAGGTCTAGGTATTCCAGGTGGAGATGGAGGCCAGGAAGGTCTTTTACTTCACCACACGCAATACCAGACCTTACACACTTAGGTCCTTTGCTCTGCAACTTGCTTGCAAGCAAATCTCACAGGAAGCGGACAGGTCCTCACACCGAATCTTATATTCAGTGATTGAGGCTCTGGGCTGGATCCCGAGCCAACTCAAATTAATGACAATGTCAACTAGCAATTTAGATGAATAATGGGGGCAGTACTTCAAAATGAGAAATGACGTCAAAGGGATGTGTAACAAAATAAATGAATTTATTCAACAATTTAGTTACTAGTACACAGTGACTCACATTCGTTATGTACTCAAGAGCCTGTCACCTTAACAACTGTCAAAACACCTCCCTGCAGCTTCGAGGCTGCGAGGGGCTTCACAGCTCACAGCAAATACACAGTTTCAAATGTAGATATGATAGAGCCCAGTAGGCTCAGGAATCTGTACATCAGTTGATTGACAGTTGAGAGGCGGGGCCAAAGAGCCAGAGCTCAACACATATAGTTGAGAGGCGGGACCAAAGAGCCAGAGCTCAACCCCCGTAAGCACAATTAGATAACTACACACACACAAACACACTCACGCACATTAAGTATTTGTTTCTAATTTAAATTAGAAACATTAAAACGTAATTTGTATGTTTGCTTAAAATTTCTACGATTTAATTGACTGAAATCAACGTATTTTATATGGTAAAAAGACGACTTTATATTAATAGTTACAATGTCACCTTTCTGCTTCCAAATATAAACGTCAAAAAACTTGTATTTACTTGGTTGTCACTGTGAGTGTTGCATGTGTTGCAGGGCGATGTATAAAGACACTGTGAGTGTTGCATGTGTTGCAGGGCGATGTATAAAGACACTGTGAGTGTTGCAAGGCGATGTATAAAGACACTGTGAGTGTTGCATGTGTTGCAGGGCGATGTATATAGTCACTGTGGGTGTTGCATGTGTTGCAGGGCGATGTATATAGTCACTGTGGGTGTTGCATGTGTTGCAGGGCGATGTATATAGTCACTGTGGGTGTTGCATGTGTTGCAGGGCGATGTATAAAGACACTGTGGGTGTTGCATGTGTTGCAGGGCGGTGTATAAAGACACTGTGAGTGTTGCATGTGTTGCAGGGCGATGTATAAAGACACTGTGAGTGTTGCATGTGTTGCAGGGCGATGTATAATACTGCAGGGCGATGAATATAGACACAGTGGGGTGTTGCATGTGTTGCAGCGTGATGTATAAAGACACTGTGGGTGTTGCATGTGTTGCAGGGTGATGTATAAAGACACTGTGGGTGTTGCATGTGTTGCAGGGCGATGTATAATACTGCAGGGCGATGCATATAGACACAGTGGGGTGTTGCATGTGTTGCATCAATGTGGGTGTTGCAGGGCAATGTATAAAATCAATGTGGGTGTTGCAGGGCAATGTATATAATCAATGTGGGTGTTGCAGGGCAATGTATATAATCAATGTGGGTGTTGCAGGGTAATGTATATAATCAATGTGGGTGTTGCAGGGCAATGTATATAATCAACGTGGGTGTTGCAGGACAATGTACATAGGTATCATGAGTTTTTCCCGATGTTGAAATGCGTTAAACCGAGTGTTTCTACTTACAGGAAGTACACGCTGCCTGAGAACGTCCTGGTCGACATGGTGGCGTCCTCCCTCTCTCCTGATGGTGTTCTCACCATCGAGGCCCCGAAAAAGGTTCCTGGTTATAGTGCATGGTTGTTCCCTTATTGTAGACAACTTCTGGCTATAGTGCATGGTTGTTCCCTTATTGTAGACAACTTCTGGCTATAGTGCATGGTTGTTCCCTTGTTGTAGACAACTTCTGGCTATAGTGCATGGTTGTTCCCTTATTGTAGACAACTTCTGGCTATAGTGCTTGGTTGGTTCCCTTATTGTAGACAACTTCTGGCTATAATGCATGGTTGTTCCCTTATTGTAGACAACTTCTGGCTATAGTGCATGGTTGTTCCCTTATTGTAGACAACATCTGGCTATAGTGCATGGTTGTTCCCTTATTGTAGACAACTTCTGGCTATAGTGTATGGTTGTTCCCTTATTGTAGACAACTTCTGGCTATAGTGCATGGTTGTTCCCTTATTGTAGACAACTTCTGGCTATAGTGCTTGGTTGGTTCCCTTATTGTAGACAACTTCTGGCTATAATGCATGGTTGTTCCCTTATTGTAGACAACTTCTGGCTATAGTGCATGGTTGTTCCCTTATTGTAGACAACATCTGGCTATAGTGCATGGTTGTTCCCTTATTGTAGACAACTTCTGGCTATAGTGTATGGTTGTTCCCTTATTGTAGACAACTTCTGGCTATAGTGCATGGTTGTTCCCTTATTGTAGACAACTTCTGGCTATAGTGCATGGTTGTTCCCTTATTGTAGACAACTTCTGGCTATAGTGCATGGTTGTTCCCTTATTGTAGACAACTTCTGGCTATAGTGCATGGTTGTTCCCTTATTGTAGACAACTTCTGGCTATGGTGCATGGTTGTTCCCTTATTGTAGGCAACTTCTGGCTATAGTGCATGGTTGTTCCCTTATTGTAGACAACTTCTGGCTATAGTGCATGGTTGTTCCCTTATTGTAGACAACTTCTGGCTATAGTGCATGGTTGTTCCCTTATTGTAGACAACTTCTGGCTATAGTGCATGGTTGTTCCCTTATTGTAGACAACTTCTGGCTATAGTGCATGGTTGTTCCCTTATTGTAGACAACTTCTGGCTATAGTGCATGGTTGTTCCCTTATTGTAGACTACTTCTGGCTATAGTGCATGGTTGTTCCCTTATCGTAGACAACTTCTGGCTATAGTGCATGGTTGTTCCCTTATTGTAGACAACTTCTGGCTATAGTGCAAGGGTGTTCCCTTATTGTAGACAACTTCTGGCTATAGTGCATGGTTGTTCCCTTATTGTAGACAACTTCTGGCTATGGTGCATGGTTGTTCCCTTATTGTAGACAACTTCTGGCTATAGTGCATGGTTGTTCCCTTATTGTAGACTACTTCTGGCTATAGTGCATGGTTGTTCCCTTATTGTAGACAACTTCTGGCTATAGTGCATGGTTGTTCCCTTATTGTAGACTACAACTGGCTATAGTGCTTGGTTGGTTCCCTTATTGTAGACAACTTCTGGCTATAGTGCATGGTTGTTCCCTTATTGTAGACTACTTCTGGTCATAGTGCATGGTTGTTCCCTTATTGTAGACAACTTCTGGCTATAGTGCATGGTTGTTCCCTTATTGTAGACAACTTCTGGCTATAGTGCATGGTTGTTCCCTTATTGTAGACAACTTCTGGCTATAGTGCATGGTTGTTCCCTTATTGTAGACAACTTCTGGCTATAGTGCTTGGTTGGTTCCCTTATTGTAGACAACTTCTGGCTATAATGCATGGTTGTTCCCTTATTGTAGACAACTTCTGGCTAGAGTGCATGGTTGTTCCCTTATTGTAGACAACTTCTGGCTATAGTGCATGGTTGTTCCCTTATTGTAGACAACTTCTGGCTATAGTGTTTGGTTGTTCCCTTATTATAGACAACTTCTGGCTATAGTGCATGGTTGTTTCCTTATTGTAGACAACTTCTGGCTATAGTGCATGGTTGTTCCCTTATTGTAGACAACTTCTGGCTATAGTGCATGGTTGTTCCCTTATTGTAGACAACTTCTGGCTATGGTGCATGGTTGTTCCCTTATTGTAGGCAACTTCTGGCTACAGTGCATGGTTGTTCCCTTATTGTAGACAACTTCTGGCTATAGTGCTTGGTTGGTTCCCTTATTGTAGACAACTTCTGGCTATAATGCATGGTTGTTCCCTTATTGTAGACAACTTCTGGCTATAGTGCATGGTTGTTCCCTTATTATAGACAACTTCTGGCTATAGTGCATGGTTGTTCCCTTATTGTAGACAACTTCTGGCTATAGTGTATGGTTGTTCCCTTATTGTAGACAACTTCTGGCTATAGTGCATGGTTGTTCCCTTATTGTAGACAACTTCTGGCTATAGTGCATGGTTGTTCCCTTATTGTAGACAACTTCTGGCTATAGTGCATGGTTGTTCCCTTATTGTAGACAACTTCTGGCTATAGTGCATGGTTGTTCCCTTATTGTAGACAACTTCTGGCTATAGTGCATGGTTGTTCCCTTATTGTAGGCAACTTCTTGCTATAGTGCATGGTTGTTCCCTTATTGTAGACAACTTCTGGTTATAGTGTATGGTTGTTCCCTAATTGTAGACAACTTCTGGCTATAGTGCAAGGTTGTTCCCTTATTGTAGACAACTTCTGGCTATAGTGCATGGTTGTTCCCTTATTGTAGACTACTTCTGGCTATAGTGCATGGTTGTTCCCTTAATGTAGACAACTTCTGGCTATAGTGCATGGTTGTTCCCTTATTGTAGACAACTTCTGGCTATAGTGCAAGGGTGTTCCCTTATTGTAGACAACTTCTGGCTATAGTGCATGGTTGTTCCCTTATTGTAGACAACTTCTGGCTATGGTGCATGGTTGTTCCCTTATTGTAGACAACTTCTGGCTATAGTGCATGGTTGTTCCCTTATTGTAGACAACTTCTGGCTATAGTGCATGGTTGTTCCCTTATTGTAGACAACTTCTGGCTATAGTGCTTGGTTGGTTCCCTTATTGTAGACAACTTCTGGCTATAGTGCATGGTTGTTCCCTTATTGTAGACAACTTCTGGCTATAGTGCATGGTTGTTCCCTTATTGTAGACAACTTCTGGCTATAGTGCATGGTTGTTCCCTTATTGTAGACAACTTCTGGCTATAGTGTATGGTTGTTCCCTTATTGTAGACAACTTCTGGCTATAGTGCATGGTTGTTCCCTTATTGTAGACAACTTCTGGCTATAGTGCATGGTTGTTCCCTTATTGTAGACAACTTCTGGCTATAGTGCATGGTTGTTCCCTTATTGTAGACAACTTCTGGCTATAGTGCATGGTTGTTCCCTTATTGTAGACAACTTCTGGCTATAGTGCATGGTTGTTCCCTTATTGTAGACAACTTCTGGCTATAGTGCATGGTTGTTCCCTTATTGTAGACAACTTCTGGCTATGGTGCATGGTTGTTCCCTTATTGTAGGCAACTTCTGGCTATAGTGCATGGTTGTTCCCTTATTTTAGACAACTTCTGGCTATGGTGCATGGTTGTTCCCTTATTGTAGACAACTTCTGGCTATAGTGCATGGTTAATCCCTTATTGTAGACAACTTCTGGCTATAGTGCATGGTTGTTCCCTTATTGTAGACAACTTCTGGCTATAGTGCATGGTTGTTCCCTTATTGTAGACAACTTCTGGCTATAGTGCATGGTTGTTCCCTTATTGTAGACTACTTCTGGCTATAGTGCATGGTTGTTCCCTTATCGTAGACAACTTCTGGCTATAGTGCATGGTTGTTCCCTTATTGTAGACAACTTCTGGCTATAGTGCAAGGGTGTTCCCTTATTGTAGACAACTTCTGGCTATAGTGCATGGTTGTTCCCTTATTGTAGACAACTTCTGGCTATAGTGCATGGTTGTTCCCTTATTGTAGACTACTCTTGGCTATAGTGCATGGTTGTTCCCTTATTGTAGACAACTTCTGGCTATAGTGCATGGTTGTTCCCTTATTGTAGACTACATCTGGCTATAGTGCTTGGTTGGTTCCCTTATTGTAGACAACTTCTGGCTATAGTGCATGATTGTTCCCTTATTGTAGACTACTTCTGGTCATAGTGCATGGTTGTTCCCTTATTGTAGACAACTTCTGGCTATAGTGCATGGTTGTTCCCTTATTGTAGACAACTTCTGGCTATAGTGCATGGTTGTTCCCTTATTGTAAACAACTTCTGGCTATAGTGCATGGTTGTTCCCTTATTGTAGACACTTCTGGCTATAGTGCTTGGTTGGTTCCCTTATTGTAGACAACTTCTGGCTATAATGCATGGTTGTTCCCTTATTGTAGACAACTTCTGGCTATAGTGCATGGTTGTTCCCTTATTGTAGACAACTTCTGGCTATAGTGCATGGTTGTTCCCTTATTGTAGACAACTTCTGGCTATAGTGTATGGTTGTTCCCTTATTGTAGACAACTTCTGGCTATAGTGCATGGTTGTTTCCTTATTGTAGACAACTTCTGGCTATAGTGCATGGTTGTTCCCTTATTGTAGACAACTTCTGGCTATAGTGCATGGTTGTTACCTTATTGTAGACAACTTCTGGCTATAGTGCATGGTTGTTCTCTTATTGTAGACAACTTCTGGCTATGGTGCATGGTTGTTCCCTTATTGTAGGCAACTTCTGGCTATAGTGCATGGTTGTTCCCTTATTGTAGACAACTTCTGGCTATAGTGCTTGGTTGGTTCCCTTATTGTAGACAACTTCTGGCTATAATGCATGGTTGTTCCCTTATTGTAGACAACTTCTGGCTATAGTGCATGGTTGTTCTCTTATTATAGACAACTTCTGGCTATAGTGCATGGTTGTTCCCTTATTGTAGACAACTTCTGGCTATAGTGTATGGTTGTTCCCTTATTGTAGACAACTTCTGGCTATAGTGCATGGTTGTTCCCTTATTGTAGACAACTTCTGGCTATAGTGCATGGTTGTTCCCTTATTGTAGACAACTTATGGCTATAGTGCAAGGGTGTTCCCTTATTGTAGACAACTTCTGGCTATAGTGCATGGTTGTTCCCTTATTGTAGACAACTTCTGGCTATGGTGCATGGTTGTTCCCTTATTGTAGACAACTTCTGGCTATAGTGCATGGTTGTTCCCTTATTGTAGACAACTTCTGGCTATAGTGCATGGTTGTTCCCTTATTGTAGACAACTTCTGGCTATAGTGCTTGGTTGGTTCCCTTATTGTAGACAACTTCTGGCTATAGTGCATGGTTGTTCCCTTATTGTAGACAACTTCTGGCTATAGTGCATGGTTGTTCCCTTATTGTAGACAACTTCTGGCTATAGTGCATGGTTGTTCCCTTATTGTAGACAACTTCTGGCTATAGTGTATGGTTGTTCCCTTATTGTAGACAACTTCTTGCTATAGTGCATGGTTGTTCCCTTATTGTAGACAACTTCTGGCTATAGTGCATGGTTGTTCCCTTATTGTAGACAACTTCTGGCTATAGTGCATGGTTGTTCCCTTATTGTAGACAACTTCTGGCTATAGTGCATGGTTGTTCCCTTATTGTAGACAACTTCTGGCTATAGTGCATGGTTGTTCCCTTATTGTAGACAACTTCTGGCTATAGTGCATGGTTGTTCCCTTATTGTAGACAACTTCTGGCTATGGTGCATGGTTGTTCCCTTATTGTAGGCAACTTCTGGCTATAGTGCATGGTTGTTCCCTTATTTTAGACAACTTCTGGCTATGGTGCATGGTTGTTCCCTTATTGTAGACAACTTCTGGCTATAGTGCATGGTTAATCCCTTATTGTAGACAACTTCTGGCTATAGTGCATGGTTGTTCCCTTATTGTAGACAACTTCTGGCTATAGTGCATGGTTGTTCCCTTATTGTAGACAACTTCTGGCTATAGTGCATGGTTGTTCCCTTATTGTAGACTACTTCTGGCTATAGTGCATGGTTGTTCCCTTATCGTAGACAACTTCTGGCTATAGTGCATGGTTGTTCCCTTATTGTAGACAACTTCTGGCTATAGTGCAAGGGTTGTTCCCTTATTGTAGACAACTTCTGGCTATAGTGCATGGTTGTTCCCTTATTGTAGACAACTTCTGGCTATAGTGCATGGTTGTTCCCTTATTGTAGACTACTCTTGGCTATAGTGCATGGTTGTTCCCTTATTGTAGACAACTTCTGGCTATAGTGCATGGTTGTTCCCTTATTGTAGACTACATCTGGCTATAGTGCTTGGTTGGTTCCCTTATTGTAGACAACTTCTGGCTATAGTGCATGATTGTTCCCTTATTGTAGACTACTTCTGGTCATAGTGCATGGTTGTTCCCTTATTGTAGACAACTTCTGGCTATAGTGCATGGTTGTTCCCTTATTGTAGACAACTTCTGGCTATAGTGCATGGTTGTTCCCTTATTGTAAACAACTTCTGGCTATAGTGCATGGTTGTTCCCTTATTGTAGACCACTTCTGGCTATAGTGCTTGGTTGGTTCCCTTATTGTAGACAACTTCTGGCTATAATGCATGGTTGTTCCCTTATTGTAGACAACTTCTGGCTATAGTGCATGGTTGTTCCCTTATTGTAGACAACTTCTGGCTATAGTGCATGGTTGTTCCCTTATTGTAGACAACTTCTGGCTATAGTGTATGGTTGTTCCCTTATTGTAGACAACTTCTGGCTATAGTGCATGGTTGTTTCCTTATTGTAGACAACTTCTGGCTATAGTGCATGGTTGTTCCCTTATTGTAGACAACTTCTGGCTATAGTGCATGGTTGTTACCTTATTGTAGACAACTTCTGGCTATAGTGCATGGTTGTTCTCTTATTGTAGACAACTTCTGGCTATGGTGCATGGTTGTTCCCTTATTGTAGGCAACTTCTGGCTATAGTGCATGGTTGTTCCCTTATTGTAGACAACTTCTGGCTATAGTGCTTGGTTGGTTCCCTTATTGTAGACAACTTCTGGCTATAATGCATGGTTGTTCCCTTATTGTAGACAACTTCTGGCTATAGTGCATGGTTGTTCTCTTATTATAGACAACTTCTGGCTATAGTGCATGGTTGTTCCCTTATTGTAGGTAACTTCTGGCTATAGTGTATGGTTGTTCCCTTATTGTAGACAACTTCTGGCTATAGTGCATGGTTGTTCCCTTATTGTAGATAACTTCTGGCTATAGTGCATGGTTGTTCCCTTATTGTAGACAACTTCTGGCTATAGTGCATGGTTGTTCCTTAATTGTAGATAACTTCTGGCTATAGTGCATGGTTGTTCCCTTATTGTAGACAACTTCTGGCTATGGTGCATGGTTGTTCCCTTATTGTAGGCAACTTCTGACTATAGTGCATGGTTGTTCCCTTATTGTAGACAACTTCTGGCTATAGTGCATGGTTGTTCCCTTATTGTAGACAACTTCTGGCTATAGTGCATGGTTGTTCCCTTTTTGTAGACAACTTCTGGATATAGTGCATGGTTGTTCCCTTATTGTAGACAACTTCTGGCTATAGTGCATGGTTGTTCCCTTATTGTAGACAACTTCTGGCTATAGTGCATGGTTGTTCCCTTATTGTAGACTACTTCTGGCTATAGTGCATGGTTGTTCCCTTATTGTAGACAACTTCTGGCTATAGTGCATGGTTGTTCCCTTATTGTAGACAACTTCTGGCTATAGTGCAAGGGTGTTCCCTTATTGTAGACAACTTCTGGCTATAGTGCATGGTTGTTCCCTTATTGTAGACAACTTCTGGCTATGGTGCATGGTTGTTCCCTTATTGTAGACAACTTCTGGCTATAGTGCATGGTTGTTTCCTTATTGTAGACTACTTCTGGCTATAGTGCATGGTTGTTCCCTTAATGTAGACAACTTCTGGCTATAGTGCATGGTTGTTCCCTTATTGTAGACTACATCTGGCTATAGTGCTTGGTTGGTTCCCTTTTTGTAGACAACTTCTGGCTATAGTGCATGGTTGTTCCCTTATTGTAGACTACTTCTGGTCATAGTGCATGGTTGTTCCCTTATTGTAGACAACTTCTGGTTATAGTGCATGGTTGTTCCCTTATTGTAGACAACTTCTGGCTATAGTGCATGGTTGTTCCCTTATTTTAGACAACTTCTGGCTATGGTGCATGGTTGTTCCCTTATTGTAGACAACTTCTGGCTATAGTGCATGGTTGTTCCCATATTGTAGACTACTTCTGGCTATAGTGCATGGTTGTTCCCTTATTGTAGACAACTTCTGGCTATAGTGCATGGTTGTTCCCTTATTGTAGACAACTTCTGGCTATAGTGCATGGTTGTTCCCTTATTGTAGACAACTTCTGGCTATAGTGCATAATTGTTCCCTTATTGTAGACAACTTCTGGCTATAGTGCATGGTTGTTCCCTTATTGTAGACAGCTTCTGGCTATAGTGCATGGTTGTTCCCTTATTGTAGACAACTTCTGGCTATAGTGCATGGTTGTTCCCTTATTGTAGACAACTTCTGGCTATAGTGCAAGGTTGTTCCCTTATTGTAGACTACTTCTGGCTATAGTGTATGGTTGTTCCCTTATTGTAGACAACTTCTGGCTATAGTGCATGGTTGTTCCCTTATTGTAGACTACTTCTGGTCATAGTGCATGGTTGTTCCCTTATTGTAGACAACTTCTGGTTATAGTGTATGGTTGTTCCCTTATTGTAGACAATTTCTGGCTATAGTGCATAAGTGTTCCCTTATTGTAGACAACTTCTGGCTATAGTGCATGGTTGTTCCCTTATTGTAGACAGCTTCTGGCTATAGTGCATGGTTGTTCCCTTATTGTAGACAACTTCTGGCTATAGTGCATGGTTGTTCCCTTATTGTAGACAACTTCTGGCTATAGTGCATGGTTGTTCCCTTATTGTAGACTACTTCTGGCTATAGTGTATGGTTGTTCCCTTATTGTAGACAACTTCTGGCTATAGTGCATGGTTGTTCCCTTATTGTAGACAACTTCTGGCTATAGTGCATTGTTGTTCCCTTATTGTAGACAATTTCTGGCTATAGTGCATGGTTGTTCCTTTATTGTAGACAACTTCTGGCTATAGTGCTTGGTTGTTCCCTTATTGTAGACAACTTCTGGCTATAGTACATGGTTGTTCCCTTATTGTAGACAACTTCTGGCTATAGTGCATGGTTGTTCCCTTATTGTAGACTACTTCTGGCTATAGTGCATGGTTGTTCCCTTATCGTAGACAACTTCTGGCTATAGTGCATGGTTGTTCCCTTATTGTAGACAACTTCTGGCTATAGTGCAAGGGTGTTCCCTTATTGTAGACAACTTCTGGCTATAGTGCATGGTTGTTCCCTTATTGTAGACAACTTCTGGCTATAGTGCATGGTTGTTCCCTTATTGTAGACTACTCTTGGCTATAGTGCATGGTTGTTCCCTTATTGTAGACAACTTCTGGCTATAGTGCATGGTTGTTCCCTTATTGTAGACTACATCTGGCTATAGTGCTTGGTTGGTTCCCTTATTGTAGACAACTTCTGGCTATAGTGCATGATTGTTCCCTTATTGTAGACTACTTCTGGTCATAGTGCATGGTTGTTCCCTTATTGTAGACAACTTCTGGCTATAGTGCATGGTTGTTCCCTTATTGTAGACAACTTCTGGCTATAGTGCATGGTTGTTCCCTTATTGTAAACAACTTCTGGCTATAGTGCATGGTTGTTCCCTTATTGTAGACCACTTCTGGCTATAGTGCTTGGTTGGTTCCCTTATTGTAGACAACTTCTGGCTATAATGCATGGTTGTTCCCTTATTGTAGACAACTTCTGGCTATAGTGCATGGTTGTTCCCTTATTGTAGACAACTTCTGGCTATAGTGCATGGTTGTTCCCTTATTGTAGACAACTTCTGGCTATAGTGTATGGTTGTTCCCTTATTGTAGACAACTTCTGGCTATAGTGCATGGTTGTTTCCTTATTGTAGACAACTTCTGGCTATAGTGCATGGTTGTTCCCTTATTGTAGACAACTTCTGGCTATAGTGCATGGTTGTTACCTTATTGTAGACAACTTCTGGCTATAGTGCATGGTTGTTCTCTTATTGTAGACAACTTCTGGCTATGGTGCATGGTTGTTCCCTTATTGTAGGCAACTTCTGGCTATAGTGCATGGTTGTTCCCTTATTGTAGACAACTTCTGGCTATAGTGCTTGGTTGGTTCCCTTATTGTAGACAACTTCTGGCTATAATGCATGGTTGTTCCCTTATTGTAGACAACTTCTGGCTATAGTGCATGGTTGTTCTCTTATTATAGACAACTTCTGGCTATAGTGCATGGTTGTTCCCTTATTGTAGGTAACTTCTGGCTATAGTGTATGGTTGTTCCCTTATTGTAGACAACTTCTGGCTATAGTGCATGGTTGTTCCCTTATTGTAGATAACTTCTGGCTATAGTGCATGGTTGTTCCCTTATTGTAGACAACTTCTGGCTATAGTGCATGGTTGTTCCTTAATTGTAGATAACTTCTGGCTATAGTGCATGGTTGTTCCCTTATTGTAGACAACTTCTGGCTATGGTGCATGGTTGTTCCCTTATTGTAGGCAACTTCTGACTATAGTGCATGGTTGTTCCCTTATTGTAGACAACTTCTGGCTATAGTGCATGGTTGTTCCCTTATTGTAGACAACTTCTGGCTATAGTGCATGGTTGTTCCCTTTTTGTAGACAACTTCTGGATATAGTGCATGGTTGTTCCCTTATTGTAGACAACTTCTGGCTATAGTGCATGGTTGTTCCCTTATTGTAGACAACTTCTGGCTATAGTGCATGGTTGTTCCCTTATTGTAGACTACTTCTGGCTATAGTGCATGGTTGTTCCCTTATTGTAGACAACTTCTGGCTATAGTGCATGGTTGTTCCCTTATTGTAGACAACTTCTGGCTATAGTGCAAGGGTGTTCCCTTATTGTAGACAACTTCTGGCTATAGTGCATGGTTGTTCCCTTATTGTAGACAACTTCTGGCTATGGTGCATGGTTGTTCCCTTATTGTAGACAACTTCTGGCTATAGTGCATGGTTGTTTCCTTATTGTAGACTACTTCTGGCTATAGTGCATGGTTGTTCCCTTAATGTAGACAACTTCTGGCTATAGTGCATGGTTGTTCCCTTATTGTAGACTACATCTGGCTATAGTGCTTGGTTGGTTCCCTTTTTGTAGACAACTTCTGGCTATAGTGCATGGTTGTTCCCTTATTGTAGACTACTTCTGGTCATAGTGCATGGTTGTTCCCTTATTGTAGACAACTTCTGGTTATAGTGCATGGTTGTTCCCTTATTGTAGACAACTTCTGGCTATAGTGCATGGTTGTTCCCTTATTTTAGACAACTTCTGGCTATGGTGCATGGTTGTTCCCTTATTGTAGACAACTTCTGGCTATAGTGCATGGTTGTTCCCATATTGTAGACTACTTCTGGCTATAGTGCATGGTTGTTCCCTTATTGTAGACAACTTCTGGCTATAGTGCATGGTTGTTCCCTTATTGTAGACAACTTCTGGCTATAGTGCATGGTTGTTCCCTTATTGTAGACAACTTCTGGCTATAGTGCATAATTGTTCCCTTATTGTAGACAACTTCTGGCTATAGTGCATGGTTGTTCCCTTATTGTAGACAGCTTCTGGCTATAGTGCATGGTTGTTCCCTTATTGTAGACAACTTCTGGCTATAGTGCATGGTTGTTCCCTTATTGTAGACAACTTCTGGCTATAGTGCAAGGTTGTTCCCTTATTGTAGACTACTTCTGGCTATAGTGTATGGTTGTTCCCTTATTGTAGACAACTTCTGGCTATAGTGCATGGTTGTTCCCTTATTGTAGACTACTTCTGGTCATAGTGCATGGTTGTTCCCTTATTGTAGACAACTTCTGGTTATAGTGTATGGTTGTTCCCTTATTGTAGACAATTTCTGGCTATAGTGCATAAGTGTTCCCTTATTGTAGACAACTTCTGGCTATAGTGCATGGTTGTTCCCTTATTGTAGACAGCTTCTGGCTATAGTGCATGGTTGTTCCCTTATTGTAGACAACTTCTGGCTATAGTGCATGGTTGTTCCCTTATTGTAGACAACTTCTGGCTATAGTGCATGGTTGTTCCCTTATTGTAGACTACTTCTGGCTATAGTGTATGGTTGTTCCCTTATTGTAGACAACTTCTGGCTATAGTGCATGGTTGTTCCCTTATTGTAGACAACTTCTGGCTATAGTGCATTGTTGTTCCCTTATTGTAGACAATTTCTGGCTATAGTGCATGGTTGTTCCTTTATTGTAGACAACTTCTGGCTATAGTGCTTGGTTGTTCCCTTATTGTAGACAACTTCTGGCTATAGTACATGGTTGTTCCCTTATTGTAGACAACTTCTGGCTATAGTGCATGGTTGTTCCCTTATTGTAGACTACTTTTGTACATTCCTGACTTCAGCGTTAAAGGAACATATATAGATTTATAAACCTGTAGAAACGTGAAATTGTGAACTGTTTTTCTAATTAAAGTTTAGATGTGTTTACTGTATCACACTGTTTTGTGTATCACACTAAAGGTGTTCAATATGTTTCCCGCACCACTCTGTATTATATCTCTTGGTAAACTGTTGCATAAGTTTACTTGATTATAGAAGAATTATTTAGCCGCATGACAGTGAATTTTTTTCATGTCATTTCAAAATTACAAAAGTACAAAATTTCATTTTTAAAATTACTTTTTCTATGCCGGCTGCAGTATCAAGATGTGATGCAATTATCACTAAAGACGTAGTGAATGGCAACGCGACCGTTGTTGCACACATATTTACATATATGCTATAGATAAAGATTGTGTGTGTGTATTTTTACCTATTTGTACTCACCTATTTGTGCTTGAGGGGGTTGAGCTTTGGCTCTTTGGTCCCGCCTCTCAACTGTCAATCAACTGGTGTACAGGTTCCTGAGCGTACTCGCCTCTATCATATTTACATTTGAAACTGTGTATGGAGTCAACCTCCACCACATCACAGCCTAATGCATTCCATCCGTTAACTACTCTGACACTGAAAAAATTCCTTCTAATGTTCCAGTGGCTCATATGGGTACTCAGTTTCCACCTGTGTCCCCTTGTTTGCGTACCACCAGTGTTGAATAGTTTATCCTTGTTTAACCGGTCGATTCCCCTGAGAATTTTTGTAGGTTGTGATCATGTGTACCCTTACTCTTCTGTCCTCCAGGGTCGTAAGGTGCATTTCCCGCAGCCTTTCCTCGTAACTGATGCTTCTTAGCTCTGGGACTAGTCTAGTGGGATACCTTTGGACTTTTTCCAGCTTCGTTTTGTGCTTGACAAGGTACGGGCTCCATGCTGGGGCCGCATACTCCAGGATTGGTCTTACATATGTGGTGTACAAATTCTGAATGATTCCTTACAAAGGTTCCTGAACGCTGTTCTGATTTTAGCCAGCCTCGCATATCAACCTGTCCTCTTAAAAAGAACGTCAACATTTGCCGTTTGACTCTACCGCTGTTTTTGGACGTTATTTTGTGTAAAACTACGTCTATTTTCGCTTCCATGGACTATCTCTTGTTATACAATGAAATACCACACTCTTATTATTCTATAACTCACTGACTATGCTCTGATATTTGTTCTTCAAGTAAAAATATATATATTTTTGCCTTAATTAGGCCATAATCCAGAAAATTCCAGCCTATCGATCTTTATATTTAGGAAAACATCTAATAAATTTGGAAATGAATTTTTCGTTCGCCGACAGTTGCCTGTTACTATTTAACCCTCCATGCTTTAATGTCGTTGGTCATTGTGACTTTCCCAGGATTTATATAT